>NC_061817.1:39114200-39154744 GCF_021462225.1 Girardinichthys multiradiatus
TAAGAGGTAAGGTACGGAAGCCCGTGAGGGGACATGGAGAAATTTATTACTTTTGCGTCTCCACGCAATACTTTTGCGTTCAGCATTTTGGAGCAACAGCACAGATGATAAACTGCTCATAAAACAAACACTGATATGTCATTAATATGGTTTATTTATCATATGCAGGTTAACACGCAGTAAACAATGTGATTAAATGTTTAGGATAAGAATCGTTCAAATCACGATAAAAACAAAAACACTAATGGTGTACAAAAAAAAGTACCCATCATGCAGCAGTAATAAGGAAATAAAGTGTCACAGATGTGGTTTCGTTCAGTTTTATGGTCCAGAGTTCAGTAGTTTGTTTGACAGCTTGTGGATAAAACTGTCTTTTAGTCTGATTTGAAGATCATTTTATTTAAGGCTGATTTCAAAATAAAACTCAATAAATATCAAAACGGGTGGAGTGTTTGTTTCATATTTGCAGTTATCTGGTTTGGAAATTATCCCACAAAGTATTGTGAAATAACGCAAAGACTATTGCGTGAGAACGCAAAAGAGAAAAACATCCCCCCTTGTCCCCTCGCGGACTCCGTATAGAAAAGCTTCATTAAGGGAAGATATTAAATAAATATGTTGTGAAATAGAAAAAAATTGAATGTACCATTAAATGTACAATTTATTTAATACATCATTAAATATTAAATGTACCACTAATTACATCATGTCGTCTTTAAAATTATACTTAATTATTCAGTGGCACATTTAATTGCATAATAGTCCATTTCATGATATAATGGTACATTTATTGTTTCTAATGATGTATTAAATAAATAAATGGTACCTTTAATTTAATGGCACATTTAATGTTACATTTCTTTCATGTTACATTTGCTTCACTTATGGGACATTCACAACATTTATTTATTTATTTAATGATGATTTTATTGTATTAATTTTGTCCAGTTTGACCCTCCATTCTTGATGCCTGTATAGGAGGTCATGTTAGAATTTAAATCAGGTGTTCTGGAGCAGACAAACATCTAAAACCTGCAGGGAAGAGGTCCCTGAGGACCAGGGCTGTGAACCATTGAGGTACAGTTTCTAAATTATGAAGGTAATGTCTTTTTGTCCTTTTGTTCACCAAGAACATTTCTCTTACTAGGTGCATTTTTCTTTCGTTTCAGCAACTTGAAACATAAAAGTGATATCATTGTTCAAAGGAAACAATCACTTAATAAATGAGTAAAATACAACTAGGTACATTTTGTTTATTCAACTAAGATAGACATGGTCTGTTTCCTTGTTTGATATTTTATTATTTCTTCATTATTATTCTTTTTACTTTAACTGGCCTTTACTACAGCTAAAAACAGGGACCTAACTGGTCCTTCAAAGAAAGAAATTACCAAAAGACTAAATAAAGAAAACAAAAATGGGAGAGTCACAGGAGTGGGAGTCAATTTACCAGGAGTGGGACGGGACAGGATTTTTTTCGTTATGCTGGCCTGGGATTAGGATGGGACAAGACATTTTTCTGTGGAAGCGGGATGGGACAGGAGAGAAAATCCACTCCCGTGTCACCCTCTACTGTAAACCAGAGCAGAGTATCGTCTGCATAAAAAACAAAAAAAAGACCATAACTATTATTTAGAGCAGGACGGTTTTGCTTCGAGAAGGATATTAAAGGCAGTTATTAACAGGCCAAGAACGCGTCCCTGAGGTACACCGTGTTTAATTAGACACAACAGGAAGAAGATTTTAATTAGAATCTCGTGGTACCGAAGCAGACTCCAAGAATTATTAACACTGATCAGCTGGACTCAAAACAGAGAGTCAGGAGTGTTAATGGTGAAAACCAAAATTTGCAGCAATCAAAGCTAAACTCAAAACCCATTTTTTTAAATCACCCATCTTTCATTTATATGTGCAACAAAGCTGTATATGCTGCGTATCATCACACTGAGTCCTAAAGCATGGCAGATGTAAAGCTGACACCTTTCTGGAGACAAATCTCCAAGTGATAAACCTCATCAAACTGCAAGAACATGCTCCTCAGACCCCTTCACAGGTTTGACCTCTTCTGGAGGCCGGTCCTAGAATTAACCCATCTTCCTGTCCACCATGAGGCTCTGGTCCCCTCCGTGTCTCCCACAATGCCTTGGGTCTTTGTCCTAAAGCCCCTCAACAACCAACACACCCTCCAGTCCTGAAGGGGAACCTGTCCAACCAGACTGTAGATCTTGTTTATGACCTACAGGCTGCAGGAAGGAGGATCAGAGGCCCTGCTGTTTATTTTTAACCCACCAGGTTCTTAGTTGGTGAACTGACCCTCTTGCCTCAGAACCTGTTCTGTCACAGGAAATCTGTCTGGAATGACGTTCAGGCATGTAGCTTCTGGAAAACTAGGCCACATCCTTTCTATAAGCAGCTTTACCCCCAGCTGCTCGGCGGGTGGACGCACTCTGCTGCCCGTCCTTTGAGGCTGGTCTGTCCCGCTTAGGATGACAGGAGAGGCCGGGGATCCAGGTCCCACCCCCTGCAGGCCTCCGTGTGTCCGCAACCTGTTTACAGATTATACCCGCTTACGCAACGCCTGTCCGGGCTCGGAGGGATCCCTCATGGCAGTTTGTTTGTTTACGTGTGTCTGGGTGTTGTGCATCAGCAGCTCACCTACGACCCGTCCTCTCTGCTCCAGGCGGCGGGTGTCCACGGGCGCTATGGGCTCACTGCTCCGCGCTCCGACACCGCGTGGTTCGGGCTTTGTCCTGCCGCCGTCTCCCCGCTCGTCGCCAGCCTTGCTGCTCCTACCGATCGCGGCGGAGCCTCCGTCCTTCGCGGAGGTCGAGCCTCGGCCCTCCCGAGTCTGCAGTTGCAGGCGGAGCTGGCGGTTTTCCTGCTCCTTGGCGGCCGTCTCTAGCAGCAGGGCGTTCAGGCTGGAGCCCACCGACTTGCTGATTTCCTGGACGGCGAGCTGAACGACCTGCTCCAGCACTGACTCTAACTGACCCTGAAAAAACGAAATATACACGGCCCCGTTCATGTTTTCGGCCCCTCCGCTTAGAGGCTTCTCTCATTCTTCTGTCCCCGACGCCCCAGGCCGCTCCCCGCGCTGACACCCTGACCGCAGACTGGGTAAAATCTTTCCCGGGTCGCGGTGTTTCTCCGGCGGCTGCGCGCTCCACGTCGTTCGCTGCTACTGCTGCTCCGCATGTTTTCCGACGGTGACCGAAAAGAGCCGAGTAGAGGCGCAGCGACATTTTCCGGCCCACATGTGCTGCCTGGGTCGTGACGCCATTTTGGCTTTCAGAGAAAAACAGCAGTAATTCCCAAATGTCAGACTTCCTGTCTGTTTTTTACCAGGAAAATTCCCTACAAATGAGCTCTTGTGGCGGCGCACTTCGCGGTAACATCTTTCACACAAAAGCAGCACCAGTCAGATCAGATTTTCTGATTTCTAACTGTAGATCAACTACAAGAACAGCTCCAACAATTAGAAAATCATAAAAAAATTCAATTCAATATTTTTGTCACATTTTAGAAAGTGAAACTCATGTATTGTATAGATTCATTCCACAAAACATTTTAAGCCTCTTGTAGTTTTGATGATTATGGCTTTACAGAAGAAAAAAAAAGTTCAGGACCTCAGAAAAATTTGAATTCTGTTTAAAAAGTATACAATATTCCCAGAAAGTTGAGTGGAAGAAAAACGTGTGGTAAGAAAAGATGCACCAGTAACAGGGATGACTGCAGCCTTGAGAGGATTGTTAGGGTGTATTCACACTCACTACTTTTGGTCCGCTTTAAATGAACCAGAGTTCGTTTCACCCCTTTGTGCAGGTGTGAATACACTCAAGCGAATCCTGGTCCGGACCAAACAACCAGATCTAGACCCACTTTTTGAGGTGGTCTCGGTCCGCTTCCAAACGGACTCTAGTGCAGTTCGCTTATGGTCTCAATACAAACTGGCCCTGATCCGAACCAACTACAAAAAGCGTACGTCTCTTTGGACTTAAAAAGCGTTGCTTAGCAACACTAGTGGCTTGTGGGACCAGGCACATAGAGAACGTCGGCGTAGGTCAAAGCAAGCTGGGCTTCCTGAACACCTCAGCAGAACCTCAGGCTGATCTCCTCCATGCCACACCACATTGATGCAGTAATCCATGCAAAAGGAGCCCCAGCCAAGTCCTGAGTGCATAGAACTGAACGCATTTTTCAGAAGCCTGGTATTTCTGTCTGAAATATCCTTTTTTATTGATCTTATTCAATGTTCTAATGATCTGAAAAATTGAGGTTGGATCTTTTCATTCTCTGTAAACCAGCATCCTCAGAATTACACAAAAGGAAGGCTTGAAATATTTCAATCTATGTGGAATGAATCTCCATAATGTGTGTTTCTCATTCTGACAAAAGTATTAAACTGTTGATGATGTTTTAATATTTTGAGCTGTACTTGTAGATTTTAAAAAGAGCTTTATGTCAAAACACATCATTTTAATCTCAAAGAGCAAGAAAATAATGTTCAAATGATACCAGGAACATGTGTAGAGATTAAACATTGAGATCATTACAGCTTTAACTGAAATTCTGGGGTAATTCATGTCCCTTAGTTTACACTGAAACCAGGAATAAGAATCAGTATCCTTAGTATGCAGCAAACTGAAAACATCAGCTAACTGATTGGTTGGTTGGACAAATTCCACTCATCTTCAGGTAAATCAAACACTTGTTTTACTTTTTTTTATTTAAGATCCAGCAACACAGCATGCTAACAGGGTTGTAAAAAAGGACAAAGGATTGTATTCTTTATGTTATCATCAGGAATTCTCAAAATTGTAACCTGTAATAACAAATAAAAAGCTGTAACCAATCAAGTGAGTGGAGCACAAAGGGCAGCCATCGACCTGCTGATAGTAACCGACCAACTTTTGCTGCTTCCATTTTTGGATTTCCCCCCCCAAGGTCTGACCTCCTTCCACATGGAGGTCCGCAGATTTAACCGATGACCAAACCGCCCCCCATCCCTCCTAAAAAACATACACAACGGCAACAAGATGGAAATAAACACTGGTTGTTTAATCTGGCCCAGTTTTATTTATCAGAATGATATATTGTGCATCACAATTTTTAAGTTCTTATGAAATTAGTTGTTTTAATTGTAAAAATGTTTCTTTATTATAATTTTTATTTAGAAAATGAAGTATTCATTTATTCATTAGTAATATTTATAGTTTTTTTTTTATTATTATTGTTTTACTTTACATAAAATTTTACTTTTCATTCTTTCTTCCACATCAGTCCCGCTCATCTCTGGCCTGCGCTGACGGATCCAAATGTCCTTATGAGCTTTTTAACCTGTTTATTAACCTGTTTGGTTGCATGTTTCTAACAATCGTTGTTTTATCAAGATTGGTCAGTTTTTAATTCTTTATTATACATCATGTTGCATAAAAGGTGCGTTCAAAATAAAGTTAATTGATTAACTGGAATAAAGGTCAGTCAGTCATTTTCTACCACTTATTCCATAGTGGGTCATGGGGAAGCTGGTGTCTATCTCCAGCAGTCTACGGGCGAGAGGCAGGGTACACCCTGGAGAAGTCGCCAGTCCATCGCAGGGCAACACACAAACAACCATGCACACACTCATTCATACACCTAAGGGCAATTTAGAGACCAATTAACCTAACAGGCATGTCTTTGGACAGTGGGAGGAAGCTGGAGTACCTGGTGAGAACCCACTCATGCACAGGGAGAACATGCAAACTCCATGCAGAAAGACCCCAGGCCAGGAATTGAACCCAGGACCTTTGTGCTGCAAGGCAACAGTGATACCAACTGTGCCACCATGCAGCCCCTTGGAATAAAGGTGTTTTGTAATTTTATCAGCAAATCCAAAATGTATTTATTTTCATTGTTGTATCTCTACTGGCTAAACTGGACCTGTCCAGTAAAAAGGTCCATCAGACATGATGTGGATTTAATTTGAGCGGATGTGTCCTTTCAATACCGCATTACGTCACTGACTCTCCTCCTCATCCTCTTCCTCCCCCATCCTCCTCCCTGTGGTGGCGCGCATGCCGCAGCGGAGCGACACTCCCCCTGAAAACAGCTGCGCCTCTGTGCCGTGCTTTACGGCAGTCAGCTGGGATCACTGGGTTTGAGAGGGAGGGGCGGAGCCTGCACACGGATCGTCTGCGGCTTTTGTTGTTGTGAGACGGTGAAGGAAACCGAGCACAGCCGAACCGGGCTGCGTGCCTGCACAAAGCCGCTTCGGGGAAGTGGTTTTATCATTTCCTTCCCATGTCTGGATCTTC
Source organism: Girardinichthys multiradiatus (assembly GCF_021462225.1). Lineage (NCBI taxonomy): Eukaryota > Metazoa > Chordata > Actinopteri > Cyprinodontiformes > Goodeidae > Girardinichthys > Girardinichthys multiradiatus. Next base: position 39,120,497 of record NC_061817.1, read on the forward strand.
ATAAATCAGCAGTTTATGAGGCTGTTCATGGCAGAAATCATCACTTTGATGCCTGTTTTTAACACATTTAACCCTCAGATTTACAGACTTCATTTAAGACATCCAACAATAATGGGTCTCATTGTTGGTATTAGTCTGATACCGATACCGATAGTCTGATATTCATGAACACTGATCCCGTCCACAAGTTCATGAACGCCATGTTGAGTTATTAATTTCAGCTGTTTATTCAGGGTGGAATTATTAAACAACGGGAACTGGGAGCACACGTTTGAATTTATTGTGATCTTTCTCTGATTCACACAGGGTCCAACTTTATTAGGGCAGCCCTCCAGAGCTCTCCTAATTCTGATTTTCTCTCTAAGAACTACCAAACCTGCCAACTTACTGGTGTGAAGGTTCCTCTTATTCAGCCGTGACATTTGATAAACTCTGACCACTTTTTTGGTACCCTCACACATCCTCCAGCTGGTACCGCTCCATGGCTTCCCTCGCTCTCCAGTACTGATCCAGAGAGCGATGTCTTGCCGCCTGCAGCCTTCTCCAGATCTTCTTTCACTCTGAGTCTGACAGCAGCCATAGACTGAGCAGCAGGTTCTTCATTGCTTCCATGTCCTCCATTGTTCCTACGCGATTGTAACGGAAAACAACCAAACCGCGTAGAGTCGATTGCAGCCGGGTTGAGTCGACTAGGTTCTAATGGAAAAGGACCAAATGATTAATGCAAACGTTAGAAGTTTGTTCTTGAAAGTCATGGACCAGGGCTTGTTTTGAGCAGAGAATGTGAAGGCCCACAGAAAGTCTTTGAAATACTTCAAAAGTCTTGGAAAAGTTGGAAAGACACTCGAGTTAACGGTGAAGGTTGTCCCAAGCAGTAGGCGGCCAGCTCTGGTTAGTCAGTTAAAGGATTGCTTTCAGGATGATGTCCATCTAAAGAGGTAACATAGATCTTCAGACTGTGCATCTGCAGTTTTTCATGCTCCTTGGTTTCTTTTTTTTTCTTTTTTTTAATAAAAAAACAAACATACATGATGCGGTTTCATTCAGAGGATTCAACTTCCCTATAATTACAATTAGTTATCTGTAACTGGTCTAGGAGTGTTGACCATCTTTCCTTAAATTCTGCAAAACGTCTAGACTGGGACGTCACTTCCTTCCCTGCTTTCTTCAGTCTAACTCCAACATCAGCTGTGAGCCTGTTGGGTCCATCTTATGTGCTTTAATATTTTCAAATCATTAACCCATCCCTGCTGCGTGCTGCAGCTGCCTGCCAATAGGTTGATGGAGGAAGCAAACCATTGTGGTCGCCACACGTTTCATGTTAGTGGCTATAGGTCGGATCTCAGTTTACAGCAAAGAGCAACATTTTTACACTCTGACGTGAACAAGAAAATAAACTGTGTTGATGGTCAAAAGCAAAATCAGAAGTGTTTTAGAGCAGGTTGATAAAGCCCTGTTGTGGCAGCAGGCATTATAATCCCAAATAACTAAAGTAATTTTCATGTATTATACCCCTGAAAGGCTTTTTATAGTGAAAGAAAATAGGATCATTTTAATCAGAAGGTGCCTGATCGATGCATCATTAGGTGTAATGTGTTACTTATTCAAATATTCAAAGGTTTAAATAATTATAATCTATCCATCGTCTTGCTCTTTTCTGAGATCCGGTCATGGAGGTAACAGTGGTCGGATCTTATTATGGGTCCTGACTGAACAAATGAGATTCTGGATGAGGGTTGATGACCTTCCTGTGTAGGCTGTCCAGACTCCACCTTAAAGACAAAGTGATGAGCTCCATCATCCAGAAGGAGCTCGGTGTGGAGCTGCTGCTCCACCTCATCAAAGCAGAAGAAAATGGAGGGATGGATTATTTTTATATTTACAGATTTTTATAAAAAACCCTTTATCCCTGCTGCGTGTTGCTGCTCAAACTTGTCACGGTGAGTCTGTAACTGGTTTAATGTCGGACCATGTACTGGTTCCAACTGAGCAGCAGTTTGGACTCACACCTGCAGGGTCATTGTTTTGTACATCTGCAGGCTGATCATGTCTGCACCCGAAGATGGAGAACAGCTGCAGCTATCTTTTCACTTCCAGAGGAAATTATTTATCCAAGAGTACAGAAACAGAATGCTGCTTTGTTTTAAGGAGAGACCATGAATTATTAATGAGGGAGTGCATTAAAATACACCCTGTCCTGTTTGACAAGCTGCTTTCCCGACATCCATCCTGTCTGGCTGCAGGTTGAAGTAAAACTGAGAAAAATCCATTGTTTTTCCTGGTACTGATTCTAATCACAGAAATGTAAATTGAAACGGACAGAATACTTCTAAAAGATGGTACTGACCAATATATCAGTGCAAACATTGGCCCAATCCAACCATTGATCAACTTGGATGGACTGGGTGAGAGTCTGAAGTGTGAATCTCAGCAGTGAGATCTTTGGTTGCAAGAAGAGGTGCAAGCAGCAGATGGAAACATTAATAAAGTTGTAAAAACATCAAGTATTTACTTACCTTAATGATGCATTAACAAACCTGTTGTTAAGGATATGTCTCCTCCAAGCCCGGCTAATTCCAGCAGGCAGCAGTTTAAAGTTAGTTCAAAGGAGCGGGTACCCCACCAGGACCCAGGTCTGTCCCTGCCAGCCTCCCCGGATCATCCCCAGGAACCGACCACCAGCTAGAAACCTTCCAAACTATGACATGCTCTGAGCCTCCACACAAACACTACCACCCTGTAACCTCGCCAGAGTTCCCTCATCAGTGTCCCCCACTGAGCCAGTGCAGGTGCAGGACCAAACAAAGTCCCACATCCTCCGCCCCTGGTGTATGTGTTAAGATTCAGGATTGTCTGTCCAAAGTGCATTAAAGCTGGGGCTGAAGGTGGTGTTCTTCTGTGTTCTTGGGAACATCAACTCCAGTTGGAAAACTGAATGCTTGATTTGATCAATTTGGAATTTGATCAATTAAAGGATCTGGATGACTGACGCCTTAATTTTGTGTTGATTTTAGCTGAACCAATCCTATAATGAGTGACGTCTCTTTATCATGACTAAAACATAAAATCAGGTTTGGGACTGTACAAAATCACAAAACTAAGTCAAAAACTTAAAATAAAATCCAAATCATTGCGAGTCAATAGGACATCCTCAGAACATCCCATTGATGTTATGATTTGGGGTTGTTTGGTTTTTGGTATCGGGTTTTCTCCTTATGTTTTTCACAGCTCAAGTCTTGAATCATGCTTCTGTTTATTATTTTCCTGTTTATGTTTTTGTTTCATGTTTTTCTAGTTATAGTTCTATTAGTTTGTTTCCTTGGATTTGCGTTGTGTTCAAGCCATGTTTTGCTCCTGTCACGTTGTGTTCTCTGTTAATCAACTTTATTTGGTTCACCTGCACCAAGTTAATCTGTCTTGCTTCACCTGGTTTTCACTCCATATATACACACCTGTTCTGTCATTCATTGCAGAAACATTTTTCTCTGATCATGTCTTGTTTTTTGATCATGCCATGCCTGTCTCGCCTGCCCATTTGTTGTTTTGTTTCTGCTTCCTGCTGTGAGTGAGATTTTCTGTTATTTGACCTTTTGCACTTACCATCACGCTGCCTGCTCGTCTGCATTCTGGGGTCCTATATCTCGCAAACCTTAACAATTGACATGGAAACACTCCATAGTAACACTTCATGTAAGCAGCTCAGTCAGGCATCGTTGAATCTCATCACCTCACTGTGGAGGTCTGTTTCTCACCGCCATCTATGATGACCTACAGGAGGATGCGTTTGTTACCAGACAGCCAGTTTCTTGTCAGAACATGTGAGGGCATCATGCGCGGTCCTCAATACGATTCTGGTTCTTGCTTCATGGTTCAGAACAGTGATAAGAACTGTACCGACAGAAGCTTTTAACGGAGAAACCTGAAAACTTCTCTCTCTTTCTCTGTCACACACACACACTTGTTTTGCTAAATGTAGTGAGGACCATGTGTTGACGTACATTGATTTTCATTCATTTTCAACCCTTTCTATGCCCTAACCCTGACAATAACCCTAAACTCAATTCATACCTTAATCCTAAACCTAACCGTTAGCAAAATAGGTCGTGAGGACCAGCAAAATGTCCTCACTTTGGTACAAACAGTCCTCAATTTGATGGTGAAATTGGGAAAATGGTTCTCACTGTGATGCCAAGACAGGAACACAAACACACTTCCTGGTGCCCTTCAACCTCAGTCCAAGGAGAAATTAGTGCATCTACTTTCTGAGCCGTGACCAGCAGGGGGCCTAGGAGATCAACACAGAGGAGGAGAAAGAGTTCAGATGATTTTGTCATTGTTCTCTTAATGTTGTTGCTGTTTTGTCTGTTAATGAAAAATCTTCCATGTTGATGATTTTATTCTTTCTTTTTAGCATGAATGTTTTCTTTGTTAAAATGCTCCAGAGGCCTTTCTTAATTCACATGATCCATCCCTCATCTATCTCCAGCGGTCAGGTGGACAGGTGGTCTGTTCATCACGGTATGTTTACACTCATACCTGAGGAACAAAATAAGATTTAAAACAGCTTGATTCACCAAATTTATGACACAAACAAGGAATTTTACTGTGCTTCCACTTGGCTCTCAATGAAGACATTTTAAATATAAATTTATAAAAATGGAAAATAAAGACAACAGGTTTTTTGTAAATACGTATACAGACTTTTTACAAAACAGGAAGGCAAGGTTGAATTAGGGCAAATATGCCTGGTATGGATCTGGGTTGTCTGACTGTTCATGAGAGAGACATCCTGGGGGAAGAAACTGTCACTGTGGCGCCACCTGATGGTAAAAGTCTGAACAGTTTGTGTCCAGGGTGTGTGGGGTCTGCGGAGATGTTGGCTGCCCTTTTCCTGACCCTCGCAGGGAGCTGGTGCCCGTCTCCAGCAGTGACAATAAAAACAAAGAAAACTAACAGCAAATAAAAAAAATGAAATGAATGATGCTTTCTGGTGTTTCTGATCATTTTTCACATTCCATGAAAAGTGCCATGTATTATCTGCAGGAAATGTGTTTTTTGAATAATTATTATTCTTATGTGTTTACAAAGTTTACTCATTCAGTAAACGTTTTTATTCATTTATTCATTTTGTTAATATGTGAGTGTAGATATTTGTATTGATTTCTATTCATCCAATCCTTCCACTCAGTCATTAGCTCCTTCTGGATCCCACGGCTTTCCACCAGGTCTGAAGGGACACCTGTAGTCCCACTAAAGCATTCTGGGTCTGCTACTGGATCTCCTCCCAGTCTTTAAACATGTTTTTGTGATCAGTTATGATGTGGTGTGCATGGCTGCGCTGAGTGTCGAGGAATCCTTCCTGAATCTGCAGCAAAACCATGAGCGGCAGTCAGATTTGTGAATATTAATGCAGAAAAACCGGACACATTGTTTAAACACATTGCTAAAATGTTTGGGAAAAACTAAACAGACATTACCCTAGCCTTGAAAAAGAAAACTGATTAGATTTTATTTTAGGTATATGTGTAATTTTAAATGATCCCTGTATTAAAAATTATTCAGTTTGTCAATTTGTCCACTTTATCCTTTAATTTAAATAATTCTTTATCATACTTGTACTCGACATCTTCTTCTTCATCCGAAACCGGGTTGCGGGGGCAGTAGACTCAGCAGACTCAACAGAGACGCCCAGACGTCCCTCTCTCCAGACACCTCCTCCAGCTCCTCCAGGGGGAGCCCAAGGCGTTCCCAGGCCAGCTGAGAGACATAGTCCCTCCAGCGTGTCCTGGGCCGTCCCCTGGGCCTCCTCCCGGTGGGACGTGCCTGGAACACCTCCCGAGGAAGGCGTCCAGGAGGCATCCGGTATAGATGCCCGAGCCACCTCAACTGGCTCCTCTCAATGTGGAGGAGCAGCGGCTCTACTCCGAGCCCCTCCCGGATGGCCACCCTACGGAGGAAGCTCATTTCAGCCGCTTGTATCCGTGATCTCGTTCTTTCAGTCATGACCCAAAGTTCATGGCCATAGGTGAAGGTAGGAACGTAGACCGACCAGTAAATTGAGAGCTTTGCTTTTCGGCTCAGCTCTCTCTTCACCACAACGGACCGGCACAGCGCCCCCATTACTGTGGCAGCCGCACCGATCCGTCTGTCGATCTCCCGCTCTGTTCTTCCCTCACTCGTGAACAAGACCCCGAGATACTTAAACTCCTCCACTTGAGGCAGGAACTCCCCTCCAACCTGAGGAGGACAAGCCACCCTTTTCCGGTCGAGTACCATGGCCTCGGACTTGAAGGAGCTGATCTTCATCCCAGCTGCTTCACACTCGGCTGCGAACCGCCACAGCGCATGCTGTAGGTCTTGGCTAGAGGGGGCCAACAGGACCACGTCATCTGTATCTGCAATTTTATTTCCAGTTGGATTCATGTTGGAAGCTTAAAGTTCGAGCTGCGTATCAGACTCCACAGGCCTCAGTTAGCATGTTCAAGGTTAAAGGTCATGACAGGAGGATTAGAAAAACACTCAACCAGTCTGGCTGCTTGGAGGGGTTGAAAGAGAAAACTCCTTCTCTCTAAAACAAGATGGCAGCAGGACTTAGGTTATAAAGCTGCACCTGAATGAAGACTTTGTAATTCCATCATATTTCTTGCTGCAGCAGAAGGTTTCTGGGCTTCCTGAAAATAAACAGTTGGAATCGTCTAGCTTAGAAGTAACAAATACGTGGATCAGTTTTCCTGTTTGAAACTGTTTCCTGGGAGCAGGGGGACAAAATAAAAGTAGAGCGTGTAAAATAATCAGGTTTTAGGATTTGACTGAGTGACCAATAGAAGATCCACAGACTTCAGGCTTCAGTTGGTGGTGACTTTTTACTGTCTTCCCCAGCAGGAACAAACAAGTAGTTTTGAAAAGGAGGTCAAACCAAAAATAACAATAAGAAGATCTTTAGATTGAAAAAGAGTTTCATATCTTCACTTTGGATTTTCACTGCAGTTCTTCTTCTAAACAGTGGATGCTGTTGCAGATTGAACTTCCTGTCTTCAAAATTTGGTGGCAGAAGAAGAATCTATAGAGGACGTGCATCCCTAATGTATAATCCTAACAAAATGTAACCACATGTGTTACTTGTAGGTGTTTTTGGAGGTTATTGTAACATAATAATTATGGAAGTTATAAAAATGGGGATAGGCACAAAGTGACTGAACATGCCACCTACAGACACCACATGCATGTTCACTTCTGTCATGAGACGCCATATGTGAGGACAGAAGAAGACACCTGAGTATAAAGCAGGTGTCAGAAGCTCCATCTCTGAGATCCACATTTAAACAAATATACTTGTACACAAAAACTCTTGCATCAAATCATTTGTGTCACTAAATGTTTTAATTGCATAGACAGGATATACAGTACTTACAATTATATACCATACCACAATAACCTGGTTTATGAAAGATGTTGTAAACCTCTTCCTCTGATGGGAAACAAGTGATACAACTGGTGACCCATCTTACGCCTCATATTATTAAGTCTGACACTAAATCATCTTAAATCGCCACAATAAAGAGTTTCCTGTCTGAACAGGAAACAGAAACATCCCTTTATTTTCAGTGTGTCAGATCACTGCAACAGTGTCTCTATTGGTCCAGGCAGCTGCAGCTCATCCCTAACGATGATGCCAGAATCCTGACCAACACCAGGAAGACAGGTCATATCAGAACCAGCTCTTAAATCAATGCACTGGCTCCCCGTTTGTCCAAGAATACATTTTAGAGTTCTGCTACTGGTACATAAAGCTCTAAATGGTCCAGAACCAGGCAAGGTAAGGCAGTATAGTTTTTTTCTGGTCAGCTCTGGAACAAACTGCCTGAAAACCTGAGATGTTTGGTTCATTAAATCAGGTCTGAAAACATTTTGTTTACAGCAGCTTTTAATCAAAGAATCTGAATAATGAACTGTTATTTGTTTCTTTTATGCTCTTTTATGAACGATGCTGCAGAAATAAACTTGCTTTGCCTTAAAAACAGCTTCTGACAATTCTGCTGCTGCTGATAGAAGTGGATATTAGACCCATAGTTTAACACCAGTTCCTGTACTGTAACCCAGCTTGGTGTAAATGTAACATGAAGAACCAACCGTATGACCTGTGGCTGTGTGCAATGGAATTACAGAGTTTCCAAAACTATTCACACCTCATAAACTTCAGTGATTTTTGGGGAGGGGTTTATGTGGTGAACCAACAGGAAGTGCTGCACCACTGAGAAATGGGAAGAAAATGAAAACTTGTTTAATACAAATGAAAGATGGAAAAGTGTGGTGTGCATTTGTACTCAGTCCCCTTTATTCTGATTCCCTGAAATAAGATCCAGTGCAACCAGTAGCCATCAGAAGTCACTTAGTTAACATGTAATTTCTTTCAACCAGCATCATGAAGACCAAGGACCACTGCAGACAGGTCAGGGAGAAAGTTGTGGAGAAGTTTAAAGCCGGTTTTGGAACAACATCCCAAGCTTTCTTAGAAATCTCCCAGAGCGCTGTTCAATCCATCATCTGAACATGGAGAGCAGATGGACCACCTGGAGACCTACCAAGACATGGAGGTCCACCTAAACTATCAGGAGAGCATTAATCAGAGAAGCCAATAAAATGGCTGGTGAGAAGGAGAACATCTGAAAGTTTTGGTGCAGAAACAGAACAGGTGTGATGCTGGTTTTAGCCCCGCCCCAAACATACACGCGCACATGCCTGTATGAGGCAGCAGAGTGAACAGATTGTCCTCCTTTCCGATGCTGATCATCACTCACCTGAAAGCAAACAGTCTGCTGCGGGGAGGGAGGGGCCGAGAGACCCTGACAGACAGCAGGGAGAGAGAGAGGGACGGAGGGGGAGACAGCAGCAGGAAGAGATGAAGGATGGAGAGAGGGAGCACATGCGCGCTGCTCTCCATCCGCTCCGCATCTCCCCCTCCCTCCCCTCTCCTTTTCTGCAGCATCAGTACCACTCCCCCCTCCTTCCTCCTTCCCTCGCTCCCTCCCCTCCTATCCTCGCTCCCTCCCTCTCTCTCTCGCTCGGATTTCCAGCGGGGCTGCTGCTGCTTTGCGCGCTGCGGGGCCACACTGCGACCGCACCGAGGAGGAAGAGGAGAAAGGCGCTGAGTGAAAGGGGGGGAGAGGTCCAGATATTTGCTGAAAAAGAAGCAGACAGAGTAGAGGAGGAGGGTTGATTCACGCACCGTCACCGCACGGACAAAAAAAAAAAAAAACCTTCCGAAGAAGAAGCAGAAGGCGGGTACGCGTCATACCGCGCTCTTCCTCGCTCCATCTCTGCTCCGCTTCCAGGAGAGCGAAGAAGAGGAGGAACACACGGAAGGAACCGCTGGGAATCTCTGTGTTGGACAGCTCCCCCTCCCGCACGGATCAGGGCCGATTCTCCGCTCTCTAGCAGCCAGCTCTGCGCGGCGACACCATGAAGGACCGTACGGCGGAACTGCGAAGCGTAAGCTCCTTTTCCTCTTTCCATCATCCCTGCTGGCCTCCATCTTCCTCCTCCCCTCTCCTCTCCCTCCTCCCGGGGCCGCCGCAGCATCACGGCCTCAGCGCAGCGGCTGCAGTCGGAGGAAAGGAGGGATGGAGGGGATGAAAAGCTGCTCGGACCCCCGATGCTGCGGGTTTTTAGCGGCTCTGCGGAGGTTTGGATGCGGGTCGCGCTGCGGCCCGGAGCTTTTCATGCTGTGAATACAGAGTGTGCTGCAGAGCTGTGAGGATGCCTGTAATGGAGTCTATGCGGTGAGTGGATGGATGCATGGCTGCAGTCTTATAGTCTGGGCTCTTTTTATTTGCGGGATTTCCGCCTTTAACGGCAGATTTCAGCAGCTGTAGACGCAGAGGCCCAGCTTTGCCGCTCCGGTCAGGTTTTTTCTCTCCTCAACAGAGCGGCATGAATGACGGGAACACGGCTTAAAACGCACCCATCCGAGCTAATTCTAATTCGGAACGTGCATGTCCATGCATGCGTGAGAGGAGGAGGGAAGGAGGACGACAGCTGACTCTGAGTTGAGAAAAATGCAGATTTATTTCTTTTTTACTGATGGAGGCCGCATCCGGCAGCCCGCCGCCTCCTCCCTGATGGAGAACCGTGGGAATGTGGGGGCATCGGTCCCAAGGATGCACCCCATGGATGGATGGATGGATGGGTGGATGGATGGATGGATGGATGGATGGATAGATGGGGAGTAGGATGGTGCTCTCTGCCGCTCCTCCTGCTCGGTTGATAGTGAAGGGAGGGGGAGGTGTGGGAGGCCTTCGTTGTAGGAAAGCCTCACCCATTTTATGACTGTGCCTCTGCACCGGGTGAGAGCGGCGCTTTGACGCGTGTGCGGAAAGCTCTGCGGTGCGGTGCGGGTTCTGGAGCGCTTGGAGCGAGCAGCTGATGCTGGCGGTCTGGGCGGACTTTGCGGGTATTTTGGGGCCGCTGAGGGGATCACGTCAGCTGGTCAAACACTGCTGCAGCTCCACACGTGTCCCCCATCGCCGAGTTCAACCAGTGTTCAGCATTCTGTTGCATTTCTTCTTCACCCCGGAGTCCCTCCGTCAGGGGGATGTGTGAGGGTGGGGCAGAGGAGGATCAATGGCATCTGATCAGTAAATCAGCAGCTGAATGTGTGTGGAGCTGATCTGCATGAAAAAAGCCTCAGCAGAGTTTACCGCACTGCTGTTCTTCCCTGCTTATTGTCCTGTTTATCCTGGTATTCCAGCTCTTCCATCTCATTTTTTCCATCATGTCTTTCTCAACCTTGCTCTGATTTTTTTCACTTCTTTGCTGTCTTCACTGCTTCCACATCTGTCAGATTTCTTCCTATTTATAACTCATTCTTCCCCAGCAGTCATCTGGCAAATCATGCATCTGTTTCTGTGCTCCATACATGTACAGTTCCTGTATTGTTTTATCCTGGAACATTTAACCAGAAATATTTCAGGCTGCTTGAATGCAATAAAAATCTGACAACATTGAAGCTGAATCTGACCAACAAGAAGCTTCCGATTTCCAAACCAAACCTGGAAAAGTTTTACTGCATGTCCTGAAAATCCTCTGATTGCTGGTGGACCGACAGGAGCAGATAGATCCACCTCCACGGTTCTATCTCCTGGCTCCACCGAGAAACACATCCAGGACATCCTGAAGCTCTCATTATTCAAACCTGTCTGACATGAGTGGAAATGAAAACGTGCCTCAGTTTTATTTGGTATGCTCCCATGTAAACAGCTCTAAAACTGAGTTTAAACTGTTAAAAGCTGTTTTATTATAATTAAGAACTGGTCTTGTCCTGAAAATGAGCTAAATGTCAATTAAGGGTGCTGCTCTCTGGGCCGCAAGAATGTTTGCAGCTTCTCGTGTCTGGCAGAGAAAACTGACTGCACCTCTGACATTAATGAACTTCAACTCCCGTCCAGAACCTGTGGAGTCTGATGGAAAACGAGCTTCTCCGGACACAGTTTTCCTTATTTTAGTTCCATCTTTCATTATGTTTTCCTCCCTTGTATTCAGCTTTTCCTTTTCCCATCTTTCCTCTGCAATCAGTCACTTTTATTCCTTTATACATCTTCTCCAGTCTGCTATTCCACTGCTCTTCCTCGTTTTTTACCTTCCTCATCTATTCTTCTTGCTTCACTCAAACTTCCCCATCCCTTCACTCTGTTGCTTTTTTCTTTTCCCCGTACTTTTTTCATCATTTCATATCCGCTTATTCCTCTTCTTGCATCCATGTTGGATGACAACAGGAGTAAAATTGTGTTTTTAATTTCTATGCTCTGCCTTCATGAAGCACTTTGGGATTTTATCTGTGAAAAGTGCTTTAAATGGTAAATAGGATGAATTTTTATAGCACCTTGTTAGTCCGACTCAAAGCACTTCACACTAGAGCCACATTTTCTTCATGCGCTCATAAACACGCACTCATTCATGCACTGATACGCTGATCAGTGGGCAGTTTGGGGTTAAGTGCCTTGCCCAGAGGCACATGTACATGCGTCAGAGGGAAGCTGGAATCTAACTGACACCTTCTTGATCAAGCCACTGAATTTACAGAACCAAAACAAGAATGTTTTTCAAATAAATCCAAGAATCTGAATCTGGCTCAAGTTAGACATCAATAAAACAGCGATAAAATAATCAAATATCCCTTTAATTAAAGTTGATTTAACGGACATCTTTCCACTAAAATGTTAAAGTAAGCCGATCAGCATGTTTGACAGGTTCATGCTACTTTCAAGGGTTTTTTAAGCGATGTAATTATGGGATAGGATGATAATACGTGACGCTACAACAACCATCAGAAGTTTGTAACATAGAGATGTTTCTCTGATTGTTCTATCAAACATTGGTCTTTCAAACATCAATATTTGTCTTATTAATAATAGATTCTGGTTCTGCTGTTTGTTGCAGATACATGTCAGCAGCTCTTTGAAGAGCTGGAAACGTTATCTGTGCACATGGAGCAACAGACGGATCGTTTGTGTTTGTTTGCAGCAGTGTGTGTGATCACATATTCTGTTACGTTTTCATTGATTAAAACAGGGGTGGTGGGAGGTGGGCCAAGGCGGTGCAGGGACGTACTTCTCCGTCAGCTGATAGCATCATACTGACATTTCCCACAGACCTAAACTCACCATAAACCAAGTCTTCACGCAGAAATGTCACAAGTTGTCTGATGAACCCACAAAGTGACACAAGGTGCGGCGGTCCTCACAACCACCAATAAGAACAAACACAAGTTTAATAAACCATAAGAAATGAACTCATGACCTGTTTTTTCTGTTCTGTTTAAATATTATGCTAAAATTGATTTCATTCAGATTCAGTTCAGGGTTTTATCCATATAAATACTATCAAGCATAATCCAGCTATAATTGAATCCAGTTTGATTTTGAAACAGCCAGTCCCAATTAAAGCTAAATTAACTAAATCAATTTAAATTTTAATTCCATGATATTTGGTGATATTTTGCCAGTTATGTTAAATAAAATTAACAATTCAATTCATCCAATTTTAATCCCTTTTGGTCAAATTAGATACAGTGTAAATGAAAGCAGTTCATTCCAATTTAATCAATTTAATTGTTACATCATATTCTGGTTTGTTTATTTATACAACAAATATCTCATTTAGTTTCAAATTCAATGAAGTCCAATCCAGTATAATCCAATGATAATCCAACCCAATGAAATTAGGCGTTCCAACCCAAGATAAAGTATTTTATGTCATTGTGATCCAGTGAAAAAATGTCTCAGGTTAAGTTTTCTTACCTCTGTTTGATCAAATGAAACTATTCAGTTTAAATTCAGTCTAATTCCATCGGCTCACAGCTCAGGAAGCTTTACCGAAGATTTCAAGCATCGAGTGAATGTGGGTTATTTGCTACTGAGCTGCTGAAGCCGAGTTCGTTCAACGATGATTATAAAGTCTCGTTAGGTGACACGGTGTGTTTACACTGTAAAACATGGGATTAAAGACCTGATTCTGGAACGAAAGAACATTGAAATAATAAGAGTGAATAAGAGGACCCTGCAGTACACATGTATGTTATATTTATTTTACCACACAGCTCATTACAGAATTAGGATTGGATGATTATAGAATTAATTAATACATTTAAGTTATTGTATCTTTTTTGTAACTGATGTTACAAATGTTTTACCCACAGCTGAGAAATCATTTCTAGTACTAGAAAGAACATTTTAATTTCCACTCCTGTTTATAATCTACCTGAAACAGCTGGATTTAGTTTAAATTTAATCCAGTCCAACAAAATCCTTTAACTTGATAATATCCCAGTTTAACTGATTTTATTCCAGCTGCATCCCATTTTAGGTTTTACTCTGATCAAGATATAAACAGTTCAACTCCACAGATTTCAATGTGTTGCAGGTTAATTTATCACCGTCCAGGTTAGTAAAGTATTGTTCACATTAGACCAGATTTTCTGTCAGAAATCAACCATCAAAACGTTCTATTTATGCACCTGGTTTCATTACAAGAGAGATAACTCGTCCATTAAGATTTCAATGTTTGGAAAAAAACCTCTGAATAACCACATTCTATTCTATTAAAAATGTTTCCTCCTGCTTTATACAGATAAAACTCCTGGACTTCCTGGGTTCAGGACGGGGCGAACGTGTGCTCAGTCCCGCATAAGAGGTCTGGTTTGTTCTGCCCTCATGGCAGCACCAGGCAGGTGGGGCTGGGTTTGTATGACTTTATTTACTTAGAGAACACACACACACCTGCTGTGGTAGGGCGTGCAAGGACATCTTGATGGATCTGATCAGACTTCCAAATTAAAGGTAAACAGAGCTGCTGGACTCTTCCTGTTCTACACTTTCAAAATAAAGCTGCAGAGATTGTAGCAAGTACTTCACTGAATTATTTTCTGTACCTCAGGATCCTTTCAGACCTGTCTTGTTTATTCTGTCCTTTTGATTGAACACTATGTTTTCCTGATAACCATGACCCACAGTGAGTGTGTTAGTGGCGTCTAATGTCTGAAACTTGCTTCAAGGCAGACATGAAGAGGCTGACTGGGCTCAGACCCAGGGACCCATGCCGCCAACGGGTCCCAGTCAAACCCAGTCCAATGTTTGTCTATGTTCTTCTCTCATCTCACAGCTACACAACATACTGATGCCTCATTAATATTTCACTGAGTCTCTGCATGTCTCTGCATGTCTGCAGCAGAGATATGCCGAGAGAAACAGACACAAAGATACAAAAATGAGACTCAACACAACTACAGCTTTAGCCTAAGTGGCCAAAGGCTTCTTCCGTTCAAGAATTGGACTAAAACTAGACTAAACCTAAAGGACTAAAAAAGATTAACTAAAACAAAATGAAAATCTTCTGTGAAAATGAACATGGGTCTGCAGACACCAATATTTTAATGCAGTAAGTCTAACGTGTGCAGCTGCAGTACAATCTGCTGGATTTGGACCCTGTAAGTGTATTCCTGCCTCAGTGGTCAAACAGCAGCCACATTAAGGACAAACTCAGCGTTTCTGCAGGCACACAGAGGTCACTTTCACAGCTCTGTGTTGGGCTGCTTGCATGCAGAAATCAGTGAGTGCTGCGGTCACCGGTAGAGCAGGAGTGAAAGCTGATCAGAAGGATGCAGAGCTCCACGTCAATGTAGAGACTTCCTCAGGCTGCTGCATGAATGTAGTGTTCAAGCTGTGAAAGGAAAGCCCTGACAATACTTGCATTTACTGAGGAGGAGAGAGGAGCAGCTCATCAGTGTTTATAATATCGTTGGAGCTCTTTCAGCTGCTGCACAGAACCATGGTAGATAGGAAACATTCAGCAGCCTCGGGTGAAGTGAGTAGATTGTAACGCTTGGCGACTGCTCCACTGTCAGACAACATATTTATTCTCCGTTGCTCTCTGGCTGCTGTGGGTGTGGAATAGAAAAAGGTCCCCACCCTTTTTACCAATTCACCTGTCATCACTGTACACGAGTAATGCATGTGGAACAAACTCAGATCTACAGTTCAGATCAAAAAGGGTTTCCATAACGTAATACAGTCATTGAAAAGGATAGATCTACCCTCACCACGTCCATGGGGTTCATGGTCAGATGCACTGAATGTGTTAACACAACGCCAGGATGGAAAGACATCAGCAGTGACCTTAGCGAAGCAACTGTTGCAGCCCATCAACCTGGGTCCATCTATCTTGAAAATAAGAGTGTTTGTACTATTTTACTATTTCTAGCTTAAAAAAATGAAACTGCAAAGAAATAGAAGTTCTTAGATGGTTGTTGGATTTTCTGACAGCAGCATTTAAACTTTCTCCTAAAGAGAAACCCAAACATCTTCAGAGATAAGGAGCATAACCCGCTGAGCCTGGCATGTAATAAACATAAATATATAATAATAATGAAAGATAATTAGATAAGACTGACTGCAGCTGGATGATAGGATTATAGGAAGAAACGACAGCAAAGTGATATTTCACAGGTTGAAATCTCCTCAGATCAATGGGAACATTTTTCATACAAAGTATAAAAAAGCCTGAAAACAGCCGAGAGAAAAATGAAGCTAAAGCTAAAAACTGTTTCATTCTCTCTTGAAAAGCTCTCAGCATTTAATGAGACTTTGCTGGAATACAAATCTGTTTTTAACCAAATTAAGCTTCATTTTCTTATACATTGAAATATTGTTGATTGGATTGATATCGCCACCTACTGGCAGCATTGTTCCTGTCTGGATGGAGACATAAAGATCTGGAACACTGGAGATAATGTTGGATTTTTCAGATTTCAGGACACTCTGTCCTTTACATCCCCATTTAACTTTCCTCATTTCAAATAAAAATGTCCAAACATTAAAAAAGACATCTCCTTGATGGAGAGGAATCTACAGATTCTCCTCAGATGATTGACAAATTGTTCTAACAACATCTTTGGAGAACAAATCCTTTTCCTTTCTGAAAATGTCCTCTCAGTGAAGGCTGAGAAGATGCTCAGAGTTCCCTCCATACGGTATCTGCTGATTGAAAGCAACCTGTGAGATGATTGGTCACCCAGATGGTCATGTGTATCATGGCAGCCTCTATTCAGTGGCCTCTCCATTGTCCCTGGCCTCCTTTATGTGTGTGTTTTATGTGTGTTTGCTGTCATGCATAATAGATGCACCCCTCCCCCCCTCTGTAGCTCAGCGAGCTGCCTCCTTTTACTCTCATCTCTAAGGCGCGTTTGTTTCCTTCATCTCAACGTGAACTAGTTCCCTCGGCCAATCAGACAGCAGCTCGTTATCATCAATTACAGTCAGGTTATCGTTTCTGGCTTCGGGCAGACAGAGGCCGGTGGGAAACAGGCGAGACGCTGATGTCACAGAGTCAGGATGAAAAAGAGCTGATCGTCTTATAGTTTTAATTCACTTTCAATGAGCGGACAGACTGATGAAGAGTTTTAATGCCGTTAGCAATCAGAATAAAGTCAGATAAATACCTGATGACTCTGCAAAACGTGTTTTTAAACTCAATTATAGCTTTGGTTTATTATACAGAACTGCAGCATCAGCAACTTTTAGGGTTCAAGTAATTAGGTCACTCTAAAGCAGGACTGCTCTTATTGGTTTAGCAGCAGTGGTTTGATCAGGCTCTGCCAGTCCTCCTTTAGTGCTGAAAGACCTCATCTCATTTTGTGTATTTTTGATCAAATAATACATTTTTGACACTAGTTAAACAGTTAGTGTGATAGTTTGGAAGAATAATGAACAAATCTATGACATGGACCAAGGTTGCCACCAGGGGGCAGCATATCAGGAGGAAGAAAGCTCAGCTGGACGGATTTTTGTTAAAAACGGATCATTGAGGTGAACTACAGCCAGCATACCATCAGGGTATTTTTCAGAGTCAGACTGGGAGCAATAAGAACGAGGTTAATGTTGTTGTCTTGACACATTAGGGGGTGAGTGAGCCACAAAACCTGGAAGCTGACTGAGCAGCTGACAGAGCAGCCATCCTTTGCTGACCCAGATTGGTATATGTTGTCATTTTGGCTCTCATTTAAGACGACCTGAGCTGTTTTAGGTGTTTTGCAGAGAAATTCAATTTCTGTGGTAACTGAATGTTTAGACTTCATTATTATTTTAATCTATCATTTAGAGTTCACAATCACCAAAATACCCACGCACTCCTGTTGTTGACTTTCATTGACCTACATTTCTTTTCAAAGATTGAAGCACTGAAGTTGTTTGAATTCTGAAAAGGCCTTAAACTCAACTGAGACGTGGTTGTTTTTCTTTTTTCGCGTTTGGTGAGGTGAACTACTCCCTCCAGGTAGGAGGTAATGTCTTAATCTACTGTAATTTTTAAAAGAAAGAAAGAATAGCAGATTGGTTTAAACCCAGAGCTCATGACATCTTTATCTGCTTTCTGTTGGCTGGAAATCAGGGTGTATCTCTGCATCAGTGGCAGATGCTGGTCTTTCAAGGAGGGGAAGCTCAATTTCAAGATCGCTGATTCGCTCATTTTGCTGTCAATCAAAAGGGATTCAGCCTCAGACAGATCATCCAATCATCATGCAGAAGCTGAGCGTCCGGGCCAGCCAAGGCCAGCCCACTGCCCCATAGACCCCCAGAGATGCTGAGGGTCCGATGGGCGGGACAAAGCCCAGCATTTCTGCTTCACTATTGAACTCACTGTTTAAAGCTGTGAAGCTGCAGGAATGAGTGAGAGGAAAACCGCATCGTTACCAGTGATAAGAAGCTGATTCTGAACAAAAGTTGAACGCGTTGTAGCGCATATTTAGTCAATGACATGAACACACAACAGTATATATTTGATCACTTATTTTTAGACATTTTAGGGGAAGCTGAGCTTCCCTTGCAGTCTTAGAGCAATCGCCACTAATCTGCATAAATTCCCATCTTGTCCCACCTCCCACACCCCTGCTACCGGGGGTCACACGGCACCACAGAGATGAGGGTTCTGGGTAATACTTACAGTTCAAGGGGTTTTAATTTAAACAATGTGTTTAAATAGAAGAAACCTAAAACAAATCAAAATCTGTATCACTTGAGAGGGAAATTAGGCTGTGACCTGCAGCATGAAAGCACACTAATGCGAACACACCACAGCTCTCCAGGGAACAGGAAGAGGAATCAGGACATTTCAGAAACAGCTTCCTGTTGCATTGCCAGATAGCGTGGAACCATTAACATGTTGGAATAATTTACAGTACATTAAACAAACAGACAACCAATACATTAACTTTACAACAGTCAACCACATTGAATGGTTCATGAATTCACAGCTTTCAATTTGTGATAAATAGTGGTGATGATGGTGGACATGAAACCGCCTTATCATCGTTTCATCCAGAGACAAGGAGGAGGGAATGAACAAGCAAACAGAGAGAAACCAGGTGACCCGGTTGGCAAGGCGTCAGGAGTGTGCAAGTGAACGAATCAAACATCCTCAGCTTCACAGTCATTCTGATAGGAAGTGAGTCACTAACCATCATCACCTGAGCTGCCTCATCCTCCCACCTCTGAGTGAACCCCTGCCGAGGATACATAAGATCATTTCAGAATGAACTCTTTATTTTCACGCTGAATATTTGAATATGTCTGGTATATTTAAATTGTTTTTATCATCCAGAGTTGTTATGTCTGAGGATGGGGTTTTGTCACAACTGGTCACTCAGAATGAAATCCATTCAAACATCCAAAATAAAAAAGCAAATAAGTTTAAATTAAATTATATTAAAAGGAAGTGAACTGAAACTAATAAAAATAGGAACAATATAAGAACAAAAAAGATATTAAAATATTACGATTTCAAAAATTATACGAAAAAATATTCCTTCATAACGATGACGAGATAAAACTTAATAAGAAAAAAAATAAAAAATTGAAACAAACTAACATGAAATTAAAAACAAATACTATGGAAAACCGAAAGAAACAAATGTAAACATTATTATAGTTATAGTTTCCATCTATTTGTTTTTTTGGTTTTTATCAGTTAAATGTTTTCCTGTTTTTTGTGGAATTTTCTTACTGTCGTTTCTGCATTTGTTTGGACTTTTGTTTGTTTTTGTGATCTTAATGATCATAATGATCATAATTTGTATTTTAGCTGCTTCCTGTTTTTGAGTTAATTTTTTGTTTTGTTTTTATTTTAAAGACTATTTCTGCCAATAGCTTTATTTCTAAATTTCTTTCTTGTTATTATATCTGACTCTCTTGTGGTATTTGTGCATGAGTCTTCCTTAGCCAATAAGAACCTTGTCTGATTAATAATCTGTTAGGAACCGACTGTTCAGGGTTTCTGTTGCTTTCTGAACTTTCATCCAGTTGCTGCTCGCTAAGGATGCAGTAGACGTGAGTAAAACTTAGGTGTTACCCATGATGCTCTCTGGTGAGCTCCAACACCTGATCGATCAAGAATTGATCCTGCATCAGGTGTGCAGTTGCAGAAATCTTGTATTTAGAGTAAGAGAAAATTAGTTTTTTGTTGGTTTATGACCTAAATTAATTAATTAAGTTTGTCCCATTCATAAAGCACAGGTTTGTTAATCAGGTGAAAGTTTCACTCTGCATATTTCTGCTTTGATGACACACCCAGAGCAGCGGTAAATCCTGATAGTACAGATAGATTAATGGGTTAAAAAACAGTATAATATTCTATATTATCTGTAATCAGCTCACTGAGCCTCGTTAAACACAAGACGTCCCAAAGCAGGCAGATAAATGCATTTTAGTTTATTTCACCTTTCAGTGTTTTTCCTGTCAGAGGTCTGAAGGTGAACATTAACCTTTGTAGTGTTTAAATCCGTCATCTTTTAGGAGTTTACTGAACCCTGTGTCTGTGCTGGACCGGACCGGACCGGACCGCCCACACATCCTGCAGAAACAGTTGATCCTCTGATTTATCATTGAATATTGTGCTGCCTGGGTTTTTGCCTAATTCTGAAGCATTCTGCTCCTGTCATGTTTACCTGAATTAATCCCTGAAACCCGTTCATTAAATCCTAGAAGAGAACCAGCAGAAGAGAACAGCTTTTATTCCCTAGTTGTTTAATGGAAGCAGAAATCCATCAGTTTCAGCACCGGGACTGCCACGATGAAACAGGAAAGAGTGCTTTATTTTGGTCCGACATGTTCTGTTGCCTCTCTCACAGAACTGGCTTGGATCTCTTGATGTGGCTAAAAGGATGGACCGGGTCACTGCACAAATACATGTTTCTGCTTCACCCGACTGTCAGGCTGCTCAGTTGATGAGGTTATTTTAAAATTTTTGATCAGTTTTCATTTTTATTTAATCTCCTTTGGTGGCCACAGCTTCATCTCCACATGTCCAGGTTCTCCATCCAGTCATAGGTGTTTCTGTCTCCTTCCAGCCAGTGTCTCCACTGCTGCAGGACCATCAGTTTTCTGACCAATCAGAGCCCAGAGTGCAGAAAGACACGCCCACACTCTCATTCACTCCCAGTAAATATCAGCTCTGGATGGTTCTCTAGAAACTGGACCTGAAGGTTCTGTTTAGGCCGTCCGATCTTCCACAGAAATCGCTGCAGACCCATAAAGATCTGGATGTCAGCCCACCAAAAGGTTCTGACATGAATTTATTTCATGCGTCTTCAGAGTTTTCACAGAGAGAACGTTTGTTGTTTGTGTTTCTATCCGCCTGTCCGATGACCACCCAGCCCCCAGAAAAGGAGGGAATCACCATGGCAACCAGTGACTCAGCAGCTTCTCGTTTGAATCCATCATGAAGTCTGTTCCTCACTGGGCTGAGGGAAGGAAGTTGATCATTGATGCTTTTTATGCAAAATGAAACTTTAAAGTTTGGTGGTAAAAATTGTCCTGAATGATTGAAGGAGAGTCTGAAGAGTTTCTGCCGATTTTTGACAAGTTTTAATAAAATCAGGAGGCAGTGGCGAGGACTCACACTTCCTGTGAAGGCCAAAACCCAGCTAAAAGAAGGTCAACCTATCGAAAATCCAATGTACAGATCTAAGATCGGTCCTTCATGTGTTCACACTGAGTGCATAAACACGACGAGCACCTTCTTCCTCCTCCTCCTCTTCAGTGTGTTACGTTGAGTCTTCTTAAAGAGGAAGACTCTCCTTCCTTCTTTTCTTTTATTCTTCCCATTCATCCCTCTGGCGTCTCCTCAGCAAAGAAACTGATTATTTATAGACACAAAGAAGCGAAGAAAGAGGACAAGCTAAGCGCTTCCGTCCCTTCTCTTTGACGCCCTGATCCGTCTCAGCTCTCAGGCTGAACATCCAGTCCAGTCAGAGCGTCAATAATTCAGCAGAAATGGTGCCCCAACAATCAGAACCAGGTTTCTGTTGTTACGCTCTAAACCACCAGACATGCTGCCTTCAGGTGCATCAGGGAGATCCTGACACCGCCAGAACAAGCACAAGTTGTACATTATGGATGCAGTGTCCCTGCAGAGCAGAGTTAAGCTCATCACCTTCTCATCCTTAGCCCTCAGCCCCGTTGGTTCCAGGAATAATGGACCGACTAAGGGAAATGTTTCTGTAGCTCTTAGAAACAGATTTTTTTCAGGGGCAGACATTTTTAAATGCACCATAACTTCTGATGTCTGATTGAAAAATAAATGTGCTAATATATAAAATGGGCTGACCATATAAGAGGTGCCTGAAATATCGGCATAAATATCGGTATCGGCTGATGTTAGTAATTTCTTTAATAAGTCTGATGAGTAAAACTGGGCCAATATTAACTGATATTATGTCCATCTTGTTGTTTGTGTTTTCAGGGGGTCGGGAGGGTGGTGGTCATGTGGTGTGTTTGGTCATGTGACACAATGCAGCACAGGATTGTGGGTGTTTAACTGAAGCAGAGAAGCATCAGTCAGTAGTGTGGTGGTTTTTCACGCTGTTGAAAGGATCAGAAAACATAAAACATCGGTAAATATCACTTACCGACAGCAGCAAAATTAATACTCAGCTGGTTTGTGTCTCTGCAGTTTTCGGAGTCATTGCTGTTAGAAACTGAACTCTATGACTTCCAGTCTGGTTTTAGTTCTAACTGCTGAACCATAAGGCATTTAACTAGTTCTGGTTCTGAAGATGTTGGTCACATTAAAACTGAACCTGAAGCACTTAGCTGGTGGGTCAGTCATTTATTTTCTACCGCTTATTCCATAGTGGGTCGCGGGGAAGCTGGTGCCTATCTCCAGCAGTCTATGGGCGAGAGGCGGGGTTCACCCTGGACAGGTCACCAGTCCATCGCAGGGCAACACACAAACAACCAAGCACACACTTATTCACACCTAAGGGCAATTTAGAGACCAATTAACCTAACAGGCTGGTGGGTATTAAACAGAATTATTTTCTCAGGAAGCAGCTTCCTTCAGGTTCTACTGGTTTTGGTGGTTTC
The DNA here is from genome assembly GCF_021462225.1 of Girardinichthys multiradiatus. Taxonomy (NCBI): domain Eukaryota; kingdom Metazoa; phylum Chordata; class Actinopteri; order Cyprinodontiformes; family Goodeidae; genus Girardinichthys; species Girardinichthys multiradiatus. Next base: position 39,143,404 of record NC_061817.1, read on the forward strand.
TGTCCTCCAGGAACTTGTTGGGTTCCAGCAGATTATTGCCTGATGGTGTGTTCAGGAACTCCGGACGGGCTCTGATTTCTGAGCATCGGACTCAGGAAGAGGAATCAGCATGAAACAGGAAAGATTCTTGTTGGCTGTCAAAAATCTGACTCCTGGACTCGGTCCGTGGACTTGAAGCACAGATGGACCTTGGGTAGAGCCAGCACTCCCAGAGGATTGTGGATAAGACGCTGCTGGCGTGGTTTACTGCTTACACACACATACACAGATACAGAGTGTGTATCCATGCATGCAAACACACACTCTGCTGGCATCAGACCTCGCTGTGACACCTGAGGTCAGCGTCCTGATCTGAGTGTGTGTGACATGAGAGCAGAGAGGAGACGGGATGAGGAGGAGAGAGGGGAGAGGAGCAGGACGGAGAGACGGGAATGAACCGGACAAACGAAATACAGCGTCAACTCTGAATAACTGTTAAATACATCAGTTACCTTTACAGAAGAGTGTTTCATATTTTGTATTATTATTTTAATAAATCTGCCAAGAGATGATACACTTTTACAAAACTGTAGTTTATGCAGCAGATTATTTCGCAAAGAAACAGAAACATTTTTCACTTTGAAAATGTTACAGGAAACATTTTATTTTGATGATTGACTTTATTAGTTTGAATGTTCTTCAGAACATCTTCAGAAAATTTACAAAGAATGTAAAAATATTTTTTAAAGAACAATAACAGCATTTAGGTTGCAACAGCAATTACCAGTCCTGTTTGGACCTCCATATCTCATCCATCTGTTCCATCAGAACAGTCACTCAAAGTTAACTGGGTCACAGAAAGTTGGACTTTACCTGACCCGGTTAACATTTTAATCCATTTTCCAGTTTTTCCACAATCACAGTTTAAGTTTGAGCACTTTTCCAGAATTTCCCACCATCAGTTTTCTGACCAATCAGAGGCCAGAGTGCAGAGAGACACGCCCACACTCCCATTCACTCCCAGTAGATTTCAGCTCTGGATGGTTCTGGAGAAACTGGACCTGGAGTTTCTGTTTAACCTGACAGATCTCCTGCAGGAAACACTGCAGACCCATAAAACTGTAGATCACCAGAAGGTTCTGATGCTCATGGATCATGAATTTATTTCATTCGATGTATTTGTTTGTTTGAGGTTTAAGTTCTCTGGGCTTTAGAAACTAGGAGGGAATCACCATGGCAACGGGTGGTTCTTACATCACGCAGCAGATTCTTCTTTCCTCTTCTTTCATCCGTCATCACGGTAAAAATTCCCAACAGGGATACCAGATGGAAGCTGATGTTTGGCAGCATCGATACAGAGTGAAAAAACACCTAAAATCCAGATCCAGACCACCTTAAAGGAACACAGGAGAGGCTGGATAAGAGGAAGGAAAATAATAATAATGGGTCGGATCAGAACCTTCACTGTAGAGAACAAATTAAATAAATGATAAAACCAAGATGTTCATTCACCCTCAGAGTGAATTATGCCAGTTTTAAAGTGGCGGAAATTTGAATACGTGCCAAGAAGAAAACCTTGAATCAGAGGACAGAGTCCATGACTGATTATCGCTGATTGGTCTTTAAACATGTTGGGTTCACCAGGGTCAGCAGCAGCAGGTACATTCCTGGAGCATCTTCCTCTCCTCCCTCTCTGTCCTCATCATACTCCTACCTCTCTGCGCCCAGCTCCGACACGGGAGAGCTGCTCACTCAGTCGTGTCAGTCATGTCAATGTGCCCATAAACCCACCTGGAGCTCTGTTCAATCCTTCATCTGAACATGGAGGGAGGATGGACCAAATACAGACCTACCAAGACATGGACGTCCACCTAAACTGAAGGCTGGGCAGGAAGAGCATTTTTCAGAGAACCAGCCAAGAGGCCCATGGTAACTCTGAAGGAGCTGCAGAGATCCACAGCTCAGGTGGGCAAATCTGTTGACTGAGATACAATGGATGGTTTAGATCAAAGCAGATTCATGTGGTAGAATGGCCTAGTCCACAGATGCTCTCCATCCAATCTGGCTGAGCTTGAGATGTTTAGCAAAGAAGACGAGCAGAAGATGTTTTCACTGTAGGTGCATGAATCTTTGCGCTCAGAAAACACTGTGGTGAAGGACTTAATCTTGATGATGATGTCATGATGTCAGCTGACTACTTTTATTGGTTTTTTTAACTGAAAGAAAATTAATTAATAGAAGAAATAAAAACACATCAACAGTTTCATTTCTGAAGACAGAACCATGTGTTAAACAGAAACAGGAAGTGTGGAAGGTTAATTGTAAAGTTTAAGGATCTTCATACAGTATGTTGAAGAGATGATCTTCCTCCCTGCCTCCTCCTCCTCCTCCTCTGATGGTTGGATTAAGAGAAAACAGCAGAAGTGTTTCTGAGCTTCTGCTGTTATGTAATCATGTTCAGATATTAGTCAGAGCCACCGTTACTGCAGGAACCGAGCAGAGTCAGTGCAGCACAAAAGCTCATACAGTTAAAGTCTCAGCTCACCTACTTTCTGCTAACACACTGAGTCTGGCTCTGTCTAAATGCTGGACTCAATCAGATCCCATTCCATTACAGATGTTTAAACTTCTTCTGATTCAGACAGAAACGTTTTGGGGGTTCAGCTCAGGATCTTCTTGTATCTCTGTAGTCGTTCGGGTTGTTTTTACTGTTGTGTTGAAAGTCTATCAGGCAGAAGCTCCGGGCCCCTGACACTGTGGCCCCCTGAAAGCCCCTGACATTCCCCTCCCTGTGGTCTCCTCTGAGCTGCGTACTGGTCCATGTTGTTGTGTCTCCAAGGTGGCTGTGTTGGTGCAGAACCCTTACTGAGGTAGTGGGCTGTGTATATGTTCTGAAGGAACCGGTTTTGGGTCCAGCAGGGGCACAGTGCCTGTAGCAGCGCCCCCATCAGGTGGTGCAGATCTGATTAAACATTTATTAAGGTATGAGGTGTTTACAGACAAAACCTCAGCCATTATAAGCGGCCCTGTGTAGGGTATGCAGAACCGGGTCACATGTGGACATACGTGCTAAGGCTAGGTTTAGAACACAGTGGATCCATTTAAAATTGATTATGTCAGGAAGGATAAAACTCTAAAATAATGACATGAACTGCCAAAATCTTGTAACGTTAGAGATCAGAACATGACAGGAAAGCTACAGACCAGCCAGAGTCCTGACCAGTACTAGGAAACTGGATAAGATATTTAATCACTGTATTTGCTCCCTGATTGAAATGTTGTTTCTGGTCTATAAAAGCCTGAATGCTCTTGAACCTCAATACATTTTAGGTTTTTTCAGGTGTAAACCCATCAGGTCATCAGAGATCTCTGCTCACTAATCCAGGGCGCGAATGATTCTGCCTGGGCACCACAGAATTCTTGCTTGTTCTGTGCGGACTGTGACGTCACCTGTGAGTGGTTTAAAGCTCTGGAAAAAACTCTCTGAAACCTGAGTTGTCCAGAAAAAGCTGGCTCCTTTAAATCAGGAAGGACAACTCTACTTTTTAATACAGATTTCCCACAACGGTCAAATAATATTTCATCATTTCCTTTATCAATCTGGTACAGACACTGATATAGCTCATGAGTGATGCTATACAAAAATAACTGCTTTGCCTAAGTCATTGTGCAAAGTTGTCGTCACCTGATCTCCCTGATTAAAAGGCTCCTTCACCTCAGACGACCAGCCTTTCCTAACACAATTAGCTGGATGTTTGCATTTACAAGCAGTTCAGTTTTTTTGGGTTTTTGGGGCTTTTGTACTCTTGTCAGCTGACAATCCAACAACTAACATCAGATAAATTACTTTATTTCAGAATTAATAAGGGACACAGTAATGGTCATTGCTGCTGCTGACATGAAACAACACAAATGTGGCTGACTAACCTCTGTAAGTAATAACTTCTATACACAATATTATTACAGACAGAGAATCAGTCTGCTTACACTTTATTGCTATGTTATGAAAACAGCATCAATGAGGGCAGCTAAGCAATGTCCTTTGGTTTAGCAACACCTGTGGTAGTTTGCAGTAACCACCTGAAAATGACCCATTGGTCACCAGAACATGTAACAGGGTACATAAGAGTCTCTCCAGGTGCTGTGTAGATATCTTTATATTCTATTTGGGTCTTACTTTTCAGTCAGTTCAGTTTTTATCTATCATCTATTACTTTTTTCCCAACTGTTACGTCACAGTATTTGCTGCTGAACAGCTAAACAAGGTCAGGGACTTCCGGCTGATCAATTTTGCATATCCGCCATTTTAATTTCTGGCTGCAGTTTTGTAGTTTAAGCTCAAGTATGCCTATGCTGAAAGAGGATAAGTTCGGTTTAGTTGTTGGGTGTATTAACACACACAATTCATTACGCCGTCCCTTAGCACCAGAACCTCTTCCAAGTGTGGTTAAATTTCATTTTTCATGTAAATGTTCCCACATCAGTGGAGAAATTCTTCTTCGTCTGCATGAAGCTCTTCAAGAAGGAGTTCTTCATCAACCTCCTCCAGTATCTAGAAGGATTTGCTGAAAGACTTCTGATTAAGAGGTCAGTTCCTTCTGTCTATGGAAACGGCGGACACAGCAAAGGGCTAATCTGCAAGTAACGCTAAAATAACAACAAACCTTATTTTAGACATGAATTTATTGTGTTGATGTGACGTCCTGACCATTGCTCTGATAGCTGTAGCATCGGGTCTTCTGCTGATGTTAGCACTGTATGCTGCTTTTAGCTCCTGGAGGACAGAACCGTTTGCGTGATTTAATATTATTATTGCATTAACAGTTTATATTGTCTTTGTTGTTTTTGTCTTGTTTCTGCACCACTACATAATTATCAAACTACAAAAATGGCCGAACGGATTAAAGTGCAGCGTTCTTTGACCTGGAGGGGGGCAGGGTGTGAAGTACCGCAGTAGCATTTAAAGAGACTGCTCCAAAACAAGTTGCTCTCAGAACAGGTAAAAGAGGAACCTGTGGAGCAACAAGAACAAGGAGTTCAGACCCAAGCATTGAGGTTCCACTTTATATAGACCACAACTGGGTGATTTAAGTGTGAAAAGAAGGATTTAAAAGCATCATATGTCCCTTTTGATCCATAAGGTGTCTGCGATGGCGCCGACGACGGCAGCCTCGGAACTTCGCTCTTTCTTTGTTTTTGTATTTTGTGTGTTTTTATGTTTTTCGAGCCACAATTCTGTGGTCTCATTCAGTAGAGAGGAACTTCTCAACATCAGAAAGTCCTCTCTTGGTTTTTTTTCACCATCTTTCATTGATCCGAGGTTCACCGAGCCCCTGGCGAGTGGAGCTGCGGCTCTATATGGGATTCTGCGCCGAAAGCGTCGAAGGGGAAAACGTGCTGGTAAAGCTCCGTAAAAGAGGACTTCGAACACCACTGCCATCAATCCACCTGGCAAATGTCCGCTCTCTCAACAACAAGATGGACGAGCTGCTTCTCCTCACCGGTAAAAACACAGACCTCCGCGGATCAGCGGTTCTCTGCTTCACTGAGACATGAACTGCTGATGCCGGACTTCCAACTGTTCAGAGCGGATCGCAGCGCGGAGCTATCGGGGAAGAAGCGTGGAGGCGGAATCTGCTTTTATATAAATGAAAGTTGGTGCAGAGACATAAAAGTGCTGGAAAAACATGTAGTCCTGATCTGGAGCCATTTTCCATAATCTGTAAACCGTTTTACTCACCGAGAGAGTTTTCCTCGTTTATAATAATCGGCTCATATTTTCCACCACATGGCTGCACTTCTGCTGCTGAAAAACATCTTGCTGAGCTGATTACAGACCTGGAGAAAAAACACACGGACTCTTTCATCATAATACTGGGAGATTTTAACAGAGCAAACTTCTCAAATGAACTCCCCAAATACAGACAGCATATTAAGTGTCCCACCAGAGACAAAAACACACTGGACCATTGTTACACAGCTTTAAAGGACTCATATCATGCTGTTACCAGGGCTGCTCTGGGTTTTTCAGATCATTATCTAATCCACCTCATCCCAACCTAAAGACAGAAACTAAGAGCTTCCAAACCCAAGGTTCACACTGTTAAGAAGTGGACTGAGGAATCAAAGCAGATGCTACAGGCCTGCTTTGAATGCACAGACTGGACTGTTTTTGAAACTTCAGCCACTGACTCAAACCAACTAACTGATGTGGTGACATCATACATCAGTTTCTGTGAGGACATGTGTGTGCAGACCAAGACCTTCTACACCTTTGGGAACAACAAGCCATGGTTTACTCCACACCTCAAGAATCTGCGCAGGGAAAAGGAAGAAGCTCACAGCAGTGGAGATTGGGCGCGGTACAGGCAGGCCAGGAACAAACTAACAAAGGAGATCAAAGCAGCTAAGAGAAGCTACAATGAGAAGCTGAAGAACATCCTTTCTACTGGTGACACTTCAGCTGTATGGACTGGTCTGAGAAACCTGACTGCCTATAGGAGCCCCTCCACCCATCCTGAACAGAGTCGTCTCCTGGCCAACCGTCTGAATGGCTTCTACTGCAGACATGACAAAAAGCCATTCACACCTCAAATCATCTCCTCTACATCCCATTCAGGAACAAATCCCTCCCATAAAGTAACCAACCCCCCACCTTCAGATCCTCTACCTGCACTAAAGATCTCTGAGGAAGATGTAAACAGGCTCTTTCAGCGCATGAAAACAAAGAAAGCTGGAGGACCTGATAACGTCTCCCCATCATGCCTGAAAGCCTGTGCAAATCAACTCACTCCGATCTTCACAAGGATCTTCAACATGTCACTGGAGAAATGTGAGGTCCCCTCCTGCCTCAAACGATCCACTATCAAGAAACCCACCATCCTAGGATTAAATGACTACAGGCCTGTAGTCCTGACGTCTGTGGTCATGAAATCCTTTGAGCGGCTGGTGTTGAAGCACCTGAAAGACATCACAGGCCCCCTGCTGGACCCCCTGCAGTTTGCTTACCGAGCAAACAGGTCAGCAGATGATGCTGTTAACTTAGGTCTACACTTCATCCTGCAACACCTCGACCGTCCAGGGACGTACGCCAGGATCCTGTTTGTAGACTTCAGCTCCACCTTCAACACCATCATACCAGACATCCTCCACCAGAAGCTCACCCAGCTCAACGTCCCAGCCTCCACCTGTCAGTGGATCAACAACTTCCTGACGGATCGACAGCAGCAGGTGAGACTGAGGAGCATCTTCTCCTGATCCAGATCAATAAGTACTGGTGCCCCCCAGGGGTGTGTTCTATCCCCACTCCTCTTCTCTCTGTACACAAATGACTGCACCTCATCGGACTCGTCCGTGAAACTCCTGAAGTTTGCAGATGACACCACTGTCATTGGACTGATCCAGGACAGTGATGAGACTGCATACTGACAAGAGGTGGATCAACTGGTACACTGGTGGGGTCAGAACTACCTTGAACTCAACCCACTCAAGACTGTGGAAATGGTGGTGGACTTTCGGAGAACACCACCCCCATACACCCCCCTCACCATCCTCAACAACACTGTATCGGCCGTGGACCACTTCAGGTTCTTAGGAACCACCATCTCTGAGGACCTGAGATGGTCTTCACACATAGACACTGTTTGAAAGAAGGTCCAGCAGAGACTGTACTTCCTGAGACAACTCAAGAAGTTCAACCTTCCACAGGAGCTGCTGGTCATCTTCTACACTGTCATCATTCAGTCTGTCCTGTCTTCATCCATCTCAGTGTGGTTTGGATCATCCACAAAACAGGACAGGTCCAGACTGCAACGAATAATCAGGACTGCAGAGAGAATCATCAGAGCTGACCTTCCCTCCATCCAGGACTTATACAGGTCAAGGGTCAAGAAAAGAGCTGCTAAAATCTCTGCAGACCCCACACACCCTGCACATAAACTGTTCAGAGCTTTACCTTCAGGTGGCGCTACAGAGCACTGTTCACTAAAACCAGCCGCCACAGAGACAGTTTCTTCCCCCAAGCTGTTTCTCTGATGAACATTTAATAGAGTACAAAACAGCAGCATACAGATGTTGCAAATGCACCTTTTTTATTAGATATGTGTATATTGTAAATTGTAAATATGTATATTCTGTAATGCAAAAACAAAAACCAGAGAGCAAAGTGTACCGGAGTCAAATTCCTTGTTTGTATGTACAAACTTGGCAATAAAGCTGATTCTGATTCTGATTCTGATAACACCAACCAGTTTTTTGTGTTGTCTGTGGCTTCCAGATGGTATCTTTGTGTTCTCCTTCCCTCAGATGCCCAAATCTGCCAAGCACTTCTTATCTTCTAGGTTCTCCATAGACCTTTGGTGGTTTTGATGTTAGTTTGGTGTGTGAGCGGGCAGTAGCCATGAGGCACCCAATAGGTTTTCTAGTTTGTATTCATTCCTGCTGACTTTCTGCACAAATCTGGAGTGACAATGGAAATTTGTTTAAATAGGGGAGTTTAAATGTCAGTCAGTCATTTTCTACCGCTTATTCCATAGTGGGTCGAGGGGAAGCTGGTGCCTACCTCCAGCAGTTTATGGGCGAGAGGCAGGGTACACCCTGGACAGGTCGGTATTTAGATACATATTAATTATTATTTGAAAACATGCTGTTTTATTACAGCTTTAGTTTGCCTTAATGTTTCTTGTAGAACTTGATTTTATGTTGAAAATATAGTTTTATTTTTTTAATCAGTCACCATTGTTTCTTTCTCTTTTATCTCTTTTTCCTTTTTAATATTTAGATTTATTTTTATTTGTGAAAACTTTTTCAGTTCATACCATTTGTATATTTTTCCAGTTTTATATTAAATGATCACTAACTGTAATTTTATTAAATAATTTGCATGTACTTGTATAGAAAGTTGTTATTATTAAATTTTAAGTGTTTAGATTCATTTTGTTACATTTTTGTTCATCTTTTTTCTTTTTATTACTTTTTAAATTTTATAAAATGTTCCTGGTATTATTTGCTCTGATTTTCCAGTTATTTAACCGTTTTTCTATGTTTTTTTTATTTTTTATTCTAAGACGTACATTTTAGATTATTTAATCACCCTTAACATATTTTGGTTGTATTTTCTGGGAAGAGAAGATTTTTTCTCATTTTCCTGATGGATCGGTTGTTTATCTGAGGGGTTATCTTGGCGACAGTCTGGGCTCGGTCTATCTCCTGCATGTCTCACAGATCAGCTGATTCTCTGAAGGTTATCGAGTCCTCTGCCGTCATATCCATATGTGGAGGATTTCCAAAGGGAGGGGACCGCGGTGCCTTCAGGGACCCTGTCTGAGTCAGGCACAGACGCTCAATGACATACTGCTGCCTTTTCCCTAAAACCTGATCCTGAGCTGAACCCTAAAACCAGATTGCAACCCTAAGGTTCAGATCTGACAGCTGAAACAGTTGGAGGACACGAGGACAGAAAGTTTGACATTTTAACATGTTGGACATCAGTCCACCATATTGATATTGATTTCCCCATTAAAACCTGCTGTTTTTAATCAAGAGGAAGGACTGAGAGTTGAGTTTGAACTGCAGCTCACACTGAAGCTGAATGAACTCACTGCTGCCTGGAGATCTTCAGCTCGTTAGTTATTATTTTTAATGCTGTAAATTCAAGAAGTAGAACGACCCAGTTTCAGATGAGCTGCATTTTGGCCAGAAGCGATTGGGAACAACAAACCATCTGCAGAACAGACACCCAGCTGCTGGCAGGCAGACAGAACGGACAGACAGACAGGATGTTAACGTTGAATAAGAATCTGTTCTCTTCACAACATTTCATATTCCAATAAAACAAAAATAATTTTACTGCATCACTGAAGGTTTTTACAACACAACCCAGGAAATCCTCAAAGATCTTGAATATTTTTAAGTGAACATCTAACCAGTAATCTGCCTCATTATTGACCTGCAGATTGGGTCCTGATCAGAAAATTAGAATATCCAACAGAACACAAAGAAATGAAAAACATACATGTTTCAACACTTTCAGATTGCACCATTTTAAATGTTTCACTAGCAGCCTGTTTAAACCGGTTCTGCATGTTTGGACTGGACTAGACTGGATTGGACTGGGTTGGGTTGAAATGGATTGGATTGAACTGGATTGGATTGGACTGGGTTGGGTTGGACTGGATTGGATTGGACTAGACTGGATTGGACTGGGTTGGGTTGAAATGGATTGGATTGAACTGGATTGGATTGGACTGGGTTGGGTTGGACTGGATTGGATTGGACTGGATTGGATTGGACTGGATTGGGTTGGGTTTGTCATACGCAGGCCCGAGTATGTCGAGATAGAAGCTTTTTGGCCCTGTCTGGTTCTGAAATTAAAGATATTTACTGAAATATAAGAATAAATGAATTACTGAGACTAATTAAATTTCAAAACATACAAATTCAGCAGAACCATCTGCTAGTGGACTTAGTCTGACCCAGTTTATCACCATCAGCTCCATCCAGTCTATTGTACTCTTGTCTGTTTTAATCCTTGTTTATTTCTGGTCTTTGTGTCAGAACTACTGGTTTTGATCAGATCAATAGATTAGTGTCCCTGGTTGGGTGAAATATTTCCCATTGGGCCTTGCTCCTCTGTTGAAGTGGTGTCCCAACAGATTAACTCCCTCTGACAGGTGACAGACAAAAAGAGCTGCTTGTTCTGTTGTTGCTGACGCAGGAAGCTGATTGGAGGGAGGCGGCTGGACTTTATCAACTGAAAGCAGTTGTGCGACGTTTGTCCATGATCCTCGGAGGCTGTGTGCTTCTGCGCCATAATGTTGTCTTTCAATTTATTCCTGAGCAAATTCAGAGTAATGAATGTTTGAACTGATTCTCTAAATCTCTAAATCTATTAAATAAATACAGCAGCCAATTAACAAATCTACTGCATTCCCCCTAAATGCAGACTGCAGAACCTGGAACTGAGTCAGAACCAGAAACATGTTTTATAAGATCTGGTAAACATCAGAATTTAAAGTCATCAAAAGCTTTTAAAAGCGTCACTGCTGGTGAAAAACCAACAATCATTTTTAACCTTCAATGACTATCTGCTGGTTTCACCTTTATTCAATTTTAGAACCTCCTCCAGCAGCCTGTAGAACCTCCTCCAGAAACTTGTAGGACCCTCATTAGCAACCTGTAGAACCTTCTCCAGCAGCCTCTAGAACCTCCTCCAGCAGCTTGTAGAACCTCCTCCAACAGCCTGTAGAACCTCCTCCAGCAGCCTGTAGAACCTTCTCCAGCAACTTGTAGAACCTGCTCCAGCAACCTGTAGAACCTCCTCCAGCAGCTTGTAGAACCTGCTCCAGCAACCTGTAGAACCTCC
>NC_061817.1:40054844-40152344 GCF_021462225.1 Girardinichthys multiradiatus
TCCTTGAATATTCTGACAGACTGGAATACTGCTCGGGTCAACAGCCACCAAATAACTAAAATGTTGCTATTTTAATGTATGCTCCATGTGCATTGCTCATTTATTGTTGTGCGCCTTAATTGCACCCGAGCAGTTGTCTTTTTGTATTGAACGTAGTCCTTTAAGAGAGTTTAAATTGTCTTTGCAACGTTATCATACAAAAAAAAAAGGAAACGGCAAAATGGCTGCAGCACACCCGGACAGTTCTTCAAATTTGACCTTTGACACAGATCTTTCTTTCTTTATTTTTAATATCACTACGTTACTATGGCCGCTGCCTACCGTCCCTGGACCCCTGGGGTGGCTCCAATGAAACTGTAACTGAAAAGGAGGCAAAGAGCCACATTTGCTCACAGCTGTGGGTAGATTGTACAAAAGAATTTGAAATCATCAGTTGTTTTACTGCAGGCATGAAACGTTCTCCTAGCCGGTAGCTCTACTATACATGTTTATGGAGAAAGACAAACAGATTGATTTACAGGTATGAAATGGAGAGGAATGGCTGAACTGGCTTTGCCAAACCGACTCCAGGTCAGACCAGCCTTCAAACTCCCTACTTCCCATTTCACCTGTAAAAAACCATGAAAAATAATATAGCCACAATAAAAATAAATACAAATATATAAACATTTTAGCTCTTCTTCCTCACAGTTTGCTACAAAACAGGGATCTGCCAAATAGATTTCTGCTCTGCTATGAAGACAATCAAGTCACAGAAGCTCAAACTGAGCAGAAGTACAGCAACTATGAGCTGCTAGCACCAAACATGAGGAGGACCAGCAGAGAAACAGATAAAGGGGACAACTATCAGCAGACAGAAGGAGGAATGTTCTACATGTAGGGAATGCTTGGCAAAATGCACCTTCAAATCCTGATTGTGGAGGTTGTATGACAGACAAAGCAGGTTGAAGTGGCTCCACCTTCACTCTAATGGATGTTCTGACACTCAGACAAATATATCTATGATCCTTGCACACATGAACCGTCTGTCATTCTTCAGCTAGCCTCAGGAAGGGTGCGAGGTAGGTTTGCAGGAATGAGAGTAATTGCGCTTGATTAAGACGAAGGCTGCCTGGCAGAGTGAGCGGCCGTCCACCAACAGGACAGTCCCAGTCCTACAGGACATCTCCAGGCTTCCACCTGCTGCAGCCTCCACCTGGCCTCCTCACCTTCTTCTAATTCTGGGATCTGAAGGGCCATCACTGTAGTTTTGATCTTAAAGTACTGGTTGAAACGCAGCACGGCGTACCCAAGGAAGTCAAAGTCGATGGAGGAGTATTTGGCTTGGATGAGAGCCCAGAAGCCCCAGAAGAAGTGAGAAGCCAGAGCAAACTTGTTGACCTGTACACAGAGTGTCTCGAGTTCTCGTTGGCTGACCTCCTCAGTCTTCTTGGTGAACAGCTTGTATGCCTGCAGGTACTCTTCCAGCCAGTCCATCTGCATCTCCCAACTGGGATACAGCCCATAGTCCAGCTCAGTAAAAATTAAATATAGAGATAGACATAACTCGCTAAAACATTTAAATTTGATCTAATTATATGTTATTACCCTCTGTTCCCATTTATTTGGATTCTGATCCATATTTGGTGGGGCTGAATCATTAGAGAGAGAGAGCCAGCTACAGACAACACCCTTAATTTACATTAATTAGTAAATGTATTAATGAATATAAGATTACAATATAACCAAATATATTCCCATATATTTTACAGTATATGAAAAGCAGCACTTCCTTTATAATATATTATAAAACATTGAAAGAATATATAATTCATGCATTATATTATTCATAGAGCCAGGAATATCAGTATCACATCTTCACACAAATAATATATGGAAATTATTTTCGTTGATTAAGGGGAAATTTAGTCGAACTGACACTGGTTCATCAAGGAGACTTTTTCTTCCCCAGTGACTCAGAGGTCAGAGGTCAAAAACATGTGTCTGAAAACTGAACCAACATTTAAAGAGGACCCATGAAAGACCTCAAGAAGGTCTGGAGAACTGCAGATCAGGACACAGGAGAAGAAACGACGAGGAGAGCAGATTTGACAGGAAATCATGACATCACTGTTGGTATATTTGCATAGTTTTTATTATAGCTTCATGATATAAAAACATCTTCATTTCTGGTTAAAAATCATCCAGCATAATCTCATAAAGTGCTAATGCTTCCTCCACTCAGAAGATACTGTCCCATGTGAAACATGATGAGAACATCTACCATGAGATTGGATCTTCTAAAACCTTCTCTTCTACATGTTCTTCAGAGGCAGAGCTGCAGCAGGTCCTTCAGGTGAAGAGCTTCACAGGAGGAATCAAGCTCCAGACACCTTAGCTCAAGTTGAACTGGTTACCAGTGACCTTCAGGACCTTTTGGGTTCAGGGTCCGTTTGTTTAAAAGCTCTTTTTCATCTCGTCCAGGTGCTCAGCTTTGAAGATCCTCAAAGAACTAAAGCCTACAGAGAAGACCCCCTGTTCACCTCAGGATTTTCTTTTGAATTAGCTTTTATGATAACATTTTAATAATTAATAATAGTTTTCTTACTGGTTTGTTGACTGAGCAACATGATATTAATTTTGTTAAATGTTTTACTTTTTTATATATTTCTTTTATTATTTTTAGCTTTGTGTCAAGATTTAACTTCATCATAATTATTCTTATTTTATTTATTGCATCTTGAATTTGAAAATTATTTCAATTATTTCAAACAATATGTATGATGATATTTATTTTCTTTAAGCATTATTTTGATTTGAGCTTTTTTGAGGTTTAAGACTAAATTTGATGGATTTTTTTTCTTTGTTTATATATTTATTTCACATTTTTAATGAATCTGTGATTATAGTTGGACTCATTTAATATGACTGCATGAAATTATAACCCTGAAAATTAACTGTACAATCATGTTTGTGGGAACAAATGTAGGATTTTCCTCTGAATTAGAAATAGTTTTAATGTTTTTTTCATTCATCTTCTATACCGCTTCTTCCATAGTGGGTCACAGGGGAGCTGGTGCCTCTCCAGCAGTCTATGGGTGAGAGGCGGGTTAGATCCTGGACGGGTCACCAGTCCATCACAGGGCAACACAGAGACACACAGAACCAACAACCAAACAACTCATTCACACCGAAGGGCAATTTAGAGAGACCAATCAACCTGACATGTCTTTGGACTGTGGGAGGAAACCAGAGTACCCGGAGAGAACCCACGCATACACGGGGAGAACATGCAAACTCCATGCAGAAAGACACCCAGCCGGGAGTCGAACCCAGGACCTTCTTGCTGCAAGGCAATAGTGATACTAACTGTGCCATCGTGTTGTTTTAATATTTAAATGATTATTTTTCTATATAATATATATGAAATAGCAAGCCCTAAATATTTCTGATGCTTAGAAAAGGAACAATAAATCATTCATGGGTGAATTCACATTTACAGTCATGCAGTCCTGAGAGGAAACCAGACATTTGTTCTGGATCTTCAGATGTTTCACATTTTTGTGGGATACAGAAAGTTCTGCTTTTAAATCTTCATCATCCAAGCTAAATAATTCTTCTGTTTCCAGATTTAAACTCAGGTTCTGAGCAGCTCTGACTCTGAGAAATATCTGGGTTCCTAAACACGCCCAGTACCTAAAACCATACTAACCCTGTGTTCTACCAGAACCCGGTTCCTTTAACAGGTTCTCAGAGCGGTCTCGGCCGGTGCAGACCCGCCGTCTCTGGACTCAGAGCCGGACTGTGGGCTGCCTTGGAGGGACTCCAGTTCCCCAGAGATGCCTGGACAGCCTTCCGGTGGGCCAGTCTGTGTGTGATGGAGAATCCAGCGTTTCCCTCCAGCTGGGACAGAACCACCAGCACCTGTCTGAGAGACGGAGAAAGTCTGCTTCACATCTACGAAACATACGAGGAACACGAGGTGGAGCAGACTGGAGACAAACAGCTGGACCTCATCGTGTGAAGCAGAACCAGCAGAAGGAATTCAAGGCTGACCCGACTGGGTCAATATGAAATTCATCTGCTTATCTCTTCAGGGCCATGTGCTGAGAGACGGGGACACACTGGCCAGGTCTCCAGTCCATCACAGGACAAACAACCATGGACACACTCACACCTAAGGGCAATTTAGAAAGGCCAGTTAAACTAACAGTCATGTTTTTGGACATTGAGAAGAAGCCAGAGAACCCGTGGAGAACCCACGCAGGAAGAACATGCAAACTGCATGTAGAAAAACCCCAGGATTGGAACCCATGACCATCAACACATCCAGGAAGAGGAAGAATGTGGTTTTAACCGGGTCTCTGCAGCTCATCTCAGGAAGTTCCCCTGTGAGTTCAATTCAGGACGTTCTAACAGAAAATCACCTTCACCACACCAACAATCCAGGTATCTGAAATTGATTTATGACTAGGCATATTTGGTAATTATCTCTAATTATATTCTGACTGGAATAAATGACGTCTGATTTACCGTTGGGTTGTATGGAGCCTCCAATTGAAGATATCTATAAATTACTGACTATCTGACACATATATTTCAGATTCCAACAATTACATTATGACTATAAAGTAAATTTGAGATATTTTACTTTTTGTTCTGACTAGTCATAATTCCAATAAATAAGCTCATTATTAAAGATGTCTTAAATGTATTTTAGATCTGAAACCAAGATCTAAATAGTGCAATAAACATGCAGAAAAGCATGAATGACAAGGGCTAAACTAAGAGATATCTACAGCTGCCTAACTAGCAGATGGACCACTAACTAGCAGATGGACCACTGACTAGCAGATGGACCACTAACTAGCAGATGGACCACTGACTAGCAGATGGACCACTAACTAGCAGATGGACCACTGACTAGCAGATGGACCACTAACTAGCAGATGGACCACTAACTAGCAGATGGACCACTGAACTAGCAGATGGACCACTGACTAGCAGATGGACCACTAACTAGCAGATGGACCACTAACTAGCAGATGGACCACTAACTAGCAGATGGACCACTGACTAGCAGATGGACCACTAACTAGCAGATGGACCACTAACTAGCAGATGGACCACTGACTAGCAGATGGACCACTGACTAGGCAGATGGACCACTAACTAGCAGATGGACCACTAACTAGCAGATGGACCACTGACTAGCAGATGGACCACTAACTAGCAGATGGACCACTAACTAGCAGATGGACCACTAACTAGCAGATGGACCACTGACTAGCAGATGGACCACTAACTAGCAGATGGACCACTAACTAGCAGATGGACCACTGACTAGCAGATGGACCACTAACTAGCAGATGGACCACTAACTAGCAGATGGACCACTAACTAGCAAATGGACCACTAACTAGCAGATGGACCACTGACTAGCAGATGGACCACTGACTAGCAGATGGACCACTAACTAGCAGATGGACCACTGACTAGCAGATGGACCACTAACTAGCAGATGGACCACTAACTAGCAGATGGACCACTGACTAGCAGATGGACCACTGACTAGCAGATGGACCACTAACTAGCAGATGGACCACTGACTAGCAGATGGACCACTAACTAGCAGATGGACCACTAACTAGCAGATGGACCACTGACTAGCAGATGGACCACTAACTAGCAGATGGACCACTAACTAGCAGATGGACCACTAACTAGCAGATGGACCACTGACTAGCAGATGGACCACTGACTAGCAGATGGACCACTAACTAGCAGATGGACCACTGACTAGCAGATGGACCACTAACTAGCAGATGGACCACTAACTAGCAGTGGTCTGTAATGTCAGGCAGCCGAACTCAGATTCAGGTGTTTTTAACCTGATTTTTATGCTGAGGTGTTAATATTATTTCAAAAGAACATCCAAGTTTTAACAGCAAAATGCTTCAATAAACAGACACTGGTAGCACTAAAGAGGCCTTACCCATAATTTCTTTAATTCAGATGTCTAAACGTGTAATGTTGACTACTCATAATTAAGTTTAAGATATCTTGAACTGTAATTATGGATGTGTGGCCCTTCAAAGGACCAATCCAGTGATGTCATTTAAGATATCTGGAAAAGCTTTTTCATCTGTTAAAATGCAATTCAAGATATCATGAACTGTTTTTACTTGTCAGAATCTAAATGCAGATATCTGAAATTGTAAAACTTATTTTCAGATATCCAGAATGTAATTAAAGCTGATCAGATGAAGCCGGTTTTATGCTAAAACGGCCTTCCATACATACATAGCTGGCCAAAGAGGGTCACCTGTGCAGAGGAGGAACGCTGTCGACAGTCTTCAGGCTGCTGCGCGTCGACACCACGTTGAAGCTGTCGCTGCAGTCGCAGGACACGTGCAGGTGATGCCTTGGGTGTCGGTTTTCCACCATGACAATAAGCCCCGCCCACCCGTGCGTCAGGTAGTAGCAGGTCATCCCCTCCCGACCCTGAGAAGAGGTAGCATTGAGTTTAGCCTTCGTTCACATCAATGGGATTTGAAACAATACAGTGATGAACTCAGTTCAGTTTGGACCACAATAACTCAGCCATTCGTTCCATCAGAACCAGCATTCAGAGTTTAAACGGGTCTCAGGAAGTTGGACTTCACCTGACTCCATGATTATTTTGATCCCTCCTCCAGTTTTTCCCTAATCACAGTTTAAATTTGAGGATTTGTTCAGATTTCCCCACAAAATGTTCAGCTTAGGGTGGTTCTGACCCGGTGAAATGTTCAGAACCTCTTACTACAGGCTCCCTTCCCTATTACCCCCCAGAGAGGAAAGGAGGTATAAATTTGGCAGAAAAACGTCCTGAGATGAATAAAAGTTTTGGTTTGAATGAAGTTATCAGAAAAAATAAAAGCTGAACTTAGTTTTAATTTAGATTAAACACAATTTTAGCTGTTCAAACATAAGGGTGTCCATCAGTGCACTTGGCACCAGGACACCCTAGGCAGGAGGTCGATGATCGACTTTGTTGTCGTATCATCAGACCTTCGGCCGCATGTTTTGGACACTCGGGTGAAGAGAGCGGCTGAGCTGTCCACTGATCACCACCTGGTGGGGAGTTGGATCCACTTTTTTCATCCAGTCCATGAAAATGTCTGGTTTTCACAATTTTTCATGGGACCATTAAGCGTATTCTTAAATTGACTGGCATTGACACAAAATGCAGAAGCGAAAGTGCAGCTTCACAGACGAACTGCAAAACAGTTTCCTACATACCGTCCCGGTGGGAGGCTGAGTGCACCGTGTGAAAAGCTGGAACATATGTTTCAGTGTCTAATAAAAGTATTGGAGATCTCAAAGCTCACATGGACACCGTAAAACATAAAAAAGGGGCGAGGTGAAAATTCCTCTGCAAAGCTGACTGAGGACTTTGTTGGACTTGTGAAAACAGAGGATGCTGTAAATGTTGAGGAAAGTGCGATGGCATTTCATTCTGTGAAACATCACAACAGCTACCCATGGACTGCACCAGTACCTTGCTAAAAAATAATTTCCAGACATCGCTAAAAGGCTTAGTAGCGCTCGCACTAAGACCAAAGCCATTGTCAATGGTGTTAGAGCGGCCCACTCTGTTGAAGTCGCTCATGAAGCACTCAAAGAAATCCAGAACCGTGGTGTTTCTACAGACGGGAGTGACCACGGAGCAGTGAAAATATTCCCAATCCTAATCCAGTATTTTGACGGGAAGAAGGGTGGTGTGCAAACAAAAGTGATTGAGGTTAAAGACAGCTGATGAGACAACAGAAACCATCACACAATATCTCACCGAAACACTGGCAAAAAACCGATTTGTCTGAAAAATGTGTCGCATTTACTGGCGACAACCGCAACACAAATTTTGGAGAAATCCGACGTGATGAAGCGGGAAAGAATGTGTTTGCAAATTTGAAGAGGTTGCTGCAGAACAAGTCTGATCGGTGTGGGTCGCCCAGCACACATTTTGAATAATTGTGCTCATCATGGGGCAGACACAATAGATGTTGACCTTGAGAATGTCATGTTCAAAATCTACCAGTACTTCCACATCTACACTGTGCGCACTGAGAGCCTGAAGGAGTGCTGTGATTTTGTTGGGACTGATTACAGAAGGATGCTCTCTCACAGCAAGACAAGATGGCTGTCATTGTTCCCAAGCATTGAGAGGAGGATTCAGAGGTTTCCAGCTTTAAAGGTGTATTTTCTGTCTCAGCAAGAGCCACCCATAGTCCTCAAGAGGTTTTTTGAAAACGACTTCGTCGACATCTACCTGGGGTACATGCACTCACTCATGTCTGTGTTCCACACCCACATTCAAGAAATGTAGCAAGAGAACATGTCCATTATGGAGGTGAAGAAAATATTGAACAATATCCATGTCATTCTTCTTCAACGCAAGAGCAACAACTTCATGTCCCTTAAAGTTAAGGGACTACTGGCACAGAAGCACAAAGATGGACTTGGTAAGGGCTGCGAGCCGTTCTGTGCTGATGAGCAAGGCCTGTACAGTGCATGTCTGGAGTATCTGGAGAAGTCCCATGGAAGAGTTCTCAACATTTATGTGGATGGATCTGAGTGAGCAACCAAACTGGAATGATCTGGAGGCCCGCATCAAGAACCAAGGAGAGACGGGGGTGCCATTTGATGATTTTAAGTGTTTTGACCAGGTCACCAATCTGAAGGAATTCACAGAAAGGTGCAGCAATGATGAGACGTTCAGTAGCCTGCAGGTGCACTAGAAGTGGACCAAATATTTTGAGAAAGCAAAACGTTCCTCAAAACTACTGAAGATTGCACAGTTTGTCTTTGCACTTCCCTCTCACAATGCAAATGCTGAGAGGGTTTTCTCACTGATGCAGAGCCAGTGGACCAAGGAGAAGAACCAGCTGTCTGTTGAGTCACTGAAGGGGATTCTATTAGTGAAATCCAGTTTCAAAGACTCTTCTTGCAAAGACTTTTATGTGTATTTGTTGAGCAACCGAAAACTGCTGGGAAAGATCAGCTCTACAGCAAAATATGGCTGGGCAGACAAGGAGGATGAAGAAGACAACTAAAGGCTCAAAGTAAAGATACTTTTTGTTTGTTGAGTTGGTGTCTTTGTGCGACTTTTTTATTTATTTCATTGAAAAGAAATATTTTGTTGAAGCTGGATTTTCCAATACAGAAAAAGTTATATTTAGAACATTATTTCATTTTATTTATTGATTTATTTTTTTGAAAAGAGAGCTATCATTTTGTTACAGATTTTATTTTATTACAGTAATTATAATAAAGCGTCTTCATTGACCTCTGAGGAGCCTGTCTGAAATGTGTCTTGAGGCTGGGCCAAGTTGTTCTCGTTTTTGGAAATCAAAATATGGTCAGCCCACCTCTGTGGACTCCATCCTAACCTCTGCCTGAAGATGGCGCTGCAGCAGCTTGGTTCACTCACCTTCACAGGATCTCATTTTACACCGTATGATGACAAATAATTCCGATTCTGACCCGGCTGTTTGAGGCTGTATTTTATTTAATGTGTGCCGCAGCCTGACAGCAGAAGAAGAAAGGAAAGTCAGGAGAAGACAGCATCACCTCATGTCGCTCTCCTTTGGTCTCAGCCAGCTGGATGATGGCGTCAGCGATGGTGGCACTGGCGGCCGTTACCTGCTCCACCATCACCTGTCTGGAGCTGTAGACCGCCAGGATGTAGCCCGCTGCTTCGGGTCCACCGGAAACCACTGGAAATAAACAGCAGAGGCTTGTCGGTGATCCTAATCCTCAAATCTGGCTGCTTGGAATAAAAATGTAAAGACGTGCGATCCGGATCAGGACTTTTAACAGAACAGGTGTTTGGACCTGCATCTTCCGCAGCTGAGCTGTTCCAGTGGTTGAAGGCGCAGCAGCACACGGCGTACTCGCCCGGTTCCAGCATGACGTCGCAGCCGACAAACCTCCTGACGGAGCGGCGGCTGTGGGCCAGCAGTCGGCCTAGGGTCAGCGACCCGGAGCTGTCGTAGGCGACCCGGAACAGAAGCACACACAAGTCCAACAGGTGGCTTTCTGCTATGTCCCAGCGCCTGAGGGAATGAAGGACAAGATCCAGTAGGAACATATTCAACAGCTTGAATACGTTTATTCTAAGTACTTGATGCTGGTTCTAAAGCACAGAATTTTCTGAGTTCTGCTGCTGGGTTTCTCATGCCTGTCTCGTCTCCTTCTGGCCTCCACTTGAGCATCCTGCAGAGATACATGCAGCCTTGATTGATTGATTGATTGACCTGAAGGTGATTCTCACCTACTGCCCCGCTGGAACAGAACCATCTCCACAGCCGTTCTCTCCAGAACCGTCATCGACACCACCGTCACGGGAACGTCGGATCCTGGGGGGAAAACTCCTGGAATACGGACCTCCTGCCAGTCGGGGTGAATCTTACAGATATCCACAGAGTCAAAGTACCTGTAGGGTCAAAGGTGAAAGGTCTGAGTGGACCCTTCTGAATAAAAAACATTTTAATTTGGAACAGAGAATTCCTGCAGTTGGGATCCCTGCAGTTCATTCACCAGGAGATGAAACTCCAGGTTCTCCAACAGTCCAGGCCTCTGCCATCCTTCAGCTACCTGATGAAATCCCAGAAGTCCATCCAGAAGAGGCCGTTCTGCGCTCGCTGTGCACACAGCTCCCTCTTCAGGTGTGGAGGCCACTTTGGCCAGTCATCCGCCCATGCTCCGGTCCAAGAGAACCGGCCCCACGGGTTCCTGATCTGTACCAGTCTGAGACCAATTAAATCAGTAAAAAAAAGTTTCAGTTTTTCTTCATTGAAACTAAACAGCTGAGAGGATAGTAAAGATTTATCACTAAAGCCCTTATTAATTAAACAAAGTTCAGTTCACCTAATAAAACAAATTCAATAAACTCTAAAATACATAAACAGGAAACAGAGAGAAAATATTAATGAAATTAAAAGTATTTTTATTTCCCAAATAATTTATTTGTTTTAACATATTTTACTTGTTTGTTTCCTACTAATTCCTACAAATGAACTCCTTTATTATTTTTAAAAGCCACCTGTTTTCTGCTCAGTTTTAACCCCTCCCATTTTTCGGAGGCTCCGCCCACTGCTGCTGAGACCTCACCTGTGGCCGTCCACGTCCCTCACATCCAGGACAGAGTAGGCGTGTCGAGGACGTAAACCCAAGGACTCGTACTCCAGGTCGTCCACCTTCATGTTCCCTCCTCCGCAGGACGCTCCCATCAGGAATCTGGATTAAAGCACCGGGATTAATTATCCTGGTTCAACAGAACCTCCGGCCCTCAGACTGGCTGTGTCAGTCCCACCTCACCCCGCCTCTTTAGAGCTTAGCATTTTGGCCCAGATGAGGTCTGTATCGATGAGCTCTTCCTTTGGGTTGGTGGTGCTGACCTGGAGGGCCAGCGACTCGCAGGGGGCGCCTGTCAGGGTGGACAGTCCCTCGATGGCTCGGCCCGCCTGCAGAGCAAAGTAAGATCCGTGGAGCTTTGCCAGAGCTTTCTCAATCAGAGCGACCCAGAGCTGCTTCCTCTGAGCCTGCAGAGAGAGACGACAGTCTGGACGGGTTAGAACTGACAGGACTGTTATGAGTCCAACTCTACCTTAGAAATGGTTCCGTTAATCTTCTGCTCCAATGTTTGTCGTCATTCTGTCCTCTTCACTTTGATCATAACATAAAACACATTTATGCCCTCATTAAATTATGTTTTAGATGTAAAAATTATTTATTATATGTGTTTCTCTTAAAACAGGAAGAGAAGAAAGAAAATAAAATTAAATGATTTTTATCTTATGTTGGTTCTTTAAAGCTGAACCCAAACCTTCCAAAGATTCTTTCAGTTTGTGTTCATGGAGAGAAGAACCCGTTTGTGAAGCAACAGTCAGACTGGTTTGATCTTCATCCTGAGGAGATCTTCCTCTCCATCATCTTCCTCACCTGAGAGAAGAGCAGGTGTCCATTCTCGTCGCACGGCAGCATGTCGTCCACCAACACCATGGTCCACGACCCGTTCTTGCAGAGGCGAACCTGGTAGGCTCCCTCGGGACACATTGATCGGGTCACCATCACCTTCTCTACCAGGTCAGGACGTTCAGCCAGAACCGTCAGGGCGCTCAGGAACCTGAAGTCCAAAACAAGACACTTTAGAAAGATTTAAAACATCCTGATAACATCACGCTGGTCTAGAAGGTCAACTGAGCCCCATCCAGTATAAACCAGTAACCCGGGGCCGTTTTACTTCTTGCCGGGTCATTTCCTCACCAGCAGTTTCCCAGAAGTCCTTGCAAGATGTCCGACGGCCGCAGCGTTCGGAAAACCGACCACTTAACCCCCCTATCTCTGACGTTATTGCAGCAGATCTCATGGGGGCGGAGCCACTTCCTGACCCGCTTCTGGACGCTGTCGTCCATCGGGAAGCCCAAAGACTTCGGACCAGGAGGGAAGCCGTCATCCACAAATGTGACCGAGTTCTGGGAGACAAAGTGAAACACACCAGCTACTAATTATTATATCAAAATGGATTTATCCTTTTTATGAAATTACTTTTAATTACTTTCAAGTATTACTTTTATAAGAATAACTATTATTCTTAATGTTATACAAAATATTCTGAAACAATAAAGGAAGAATTAAAAAAACTGAAGTCAGAATGAACAAGAAAAGCAATAATTTTAAAAGATGAAAGCAGAACGGATTATTTCAGGGGAAATTTTCACCACGCGTTTCTCAAACCATATCAGATGTTTTTGCTTCAGTTTAGTTTGTGTGGCAGGATGGAGGAGCTGCAGCATGCACCCACCTCTCTGCAGAAGCTGACCACGTTCTCCCACTGCTCTCTGGCCTCTTCTTCATCGCTCTGCCGTAGCTCTTCCACCAGGATGCTCTCCTTCCTCCTCTGCAACGTTGTTGCTGTCTTCTGATGAGCGGCGTGTGGCTGTGGAGTGCGACAGGCCTGGCACTGCTTGGCTTTCACCTGGTTATTGAGCGTGCACATGCAACACGACCACTCCTCAGTGTTGGAGTGATGGAAAGTGACAGCTGGAAACGCGGCGACCGATGCAGGAGACAGCGGGGACATTTCCTCCTTCAGAACACTGAGCCTCCTGCTGATCAGCAGCTCGGACTGGGAGGGAAGATGTGGAACGTTGAGGGTTGAAGGAGAGGATAACGGGTTCTGTGTCTGATGGAGGTGAACATCTGGAGGCGGCACCTCTCTGCGGCTACAGGGAAGTGGATTACTGTGCCCTGGATTGAGTGCTGCAGAGTCTGGGTTCGAATGTGAAGCTTCCACCGCTAACCTCTCCCCTTGGGTTGAAATGGAGAGAGAAACCAACCCTGCTGCAGCTTCAGGCTGTTGTGCTGCTGCGTCCTGGCACAATTCAGGCACTACCAGCGCCTCAGCTGGGATCTGAGGCAGAGACAGCTTTCGTGGTCCACCACAGGCAGAGCAGGACACAGAGGCAGGCGTGTTCTGCAGAGTGCACCTCAAACAATCCCAGGACTGGCTGCTTTCACCTGCTCCTCCTGACAGTTTCCAGCTTTGCTCGGTTGATGAAGACCTCAAGGGTCCAGAGCAGCTGCTGGAGCGCTGTGGTCGGAGCTGGGGTCCGGTTGAGTCCTGAGCCAGATTCAAAGGCCCACTGTAACCACACAGAGAGCAGGCCAGTCTGCTGGGAGAGTTGGTCAGCGTGCAGCGAGGACAGGACCACCCAGCACCCCCTCTGTCAGTCCCGGGCCACAAGCAGCGGGTGTCAGATCCTCGCCGAGGAGCTTCACAGATGGAACAGCGGGGGGCACTAGCTGAATTGAGGAAAGTACAGCAGCCACAGGCCCACTTGGTCTTCTGCATAGGCACCGAACCAGAGGAGAAACTGCAGAGAAAACACAAAACAAAACAGAAGGTTTGAGGCTGATTCTACTTTCTTTGAAAAGATCTGTTGATGTCTGATTGTCCCAAATATATTCTGGCACAGGAAAACATCTCCAAATATTCATTCTGACCCGTAACATCTAAAGATCAGTTCAAGTACACAATTAGCTGTACATTAAAGGAATCTGAATCCTTTAAGAAGCATCTTTCACATCAGAACCACTAAGAGATATTTAGGCATCTGACTTTCTTTCAGCAGCAGCAACAAAAGCAACTCGTTCAGTCAAAGATTCATTTGCAGCCAGAATAAAATCACTATTCATGATCATGTCATTTACAGTCAGTAAAAATCATATATGTCTGTGATACACAGATAGAACAGGGGAAAAGTACCATCTGCAGAAAGCAGCTTTTTTGGTCTGGAAAAAGTGAAAAAAGCAAATGCTTGATTTTCAAAAAGGGATGTGACAGAAGTTATGATTGATCCTCTCCTTCAGTGAGGCCTGCCTGCTATGTTCTAACACATGCTTCACATGCACAGCACAATAAACAGAGCTCGAATAAATGAACCTAATCTACACCTATTGCACAACCCAGCTGGTATTTAACAACAATGTGTAGAGGTTTGGGAGACGATGATGGGGTCAACCCTCCAACCATCCAAAGTGAGTGCAAGGAGGCTGTTTTGTTTGGGCATGTGCAGAGGAGGGTGAGTGGATATTTTGAACAAAGGAAGTTGAATGTGGAGCTGCCAAGAAAAGAGGAGAGGATTCATGGATGTAGAGCAGGAGGAGATGAAGCTGTGACATAAGAGGATGGAGAGGATAGAGTGAAATGGAGGTAGATGGTCCTCCTTGGAGACTCCACAAGCAGCTGCACAGTGACTCCTATATATGAGATCTACATATTTGAAAAAACCCTGATTGCACATAAAGATCAAACATGTTCAGATGAACTGTTTCCATGTCACTGGAATCCCCAGACACAAATCAGAAAAAGGGCACAAATACCAGGCTGAAGAGCAGTTTCTGTCTTTCTTCTACCCTCATGGGGAGATCATTAAAATGCATGAATATGGAAATGATCCAACTATATCCGCACTTTCCCGCTGTGTATCAGATTCATCTCTATGTTCAGGAGTTTGTGTTCTGCCTTCTACATTACACAGATAAAGCACTAAACCTCCGTTGTCTATCTAAGATTTATGATCCTCAGCTTTACATCAGATTATCTGTGGTGAAACATCCAGTGGGAGAAACAGGAGGAGCCTCTCAGCGTCTGTCCCACATTTTCTTTCTGATCTCTAAATAGTTTGATACCAGGACAAACTTCCAGCTCAGTGCGACCAAGACAATCTTCTAAAGCATAAACCATCTAAAGGGTTGCGTCTGTTTCCATCAGAGCTTCTGATAAAAGCTATGCTTCAAAATACAAGTTATGCACCTTCATTTTGCAAAGCTATGTGGAAATCTGGTGTACCACTGACCCCTAAGGGCCAAAACTATTGTGCAGACTATCACAGAGGCTGTGAAGCTAGTTTTTTTCTGCCTAATCATCACACCCACTAAACTCATTAATCTTCATATAAAATACCACATTTAAACTCACGGATGGCTGAAAACCTCCAAATACTCATGAAGGAAGCTACTTAACTAGCTTGGCCAAAAACCTACAGTAGAGCAGAGTAGCTGCAGGATCACAGAGAAGTTTTCTAATTTAAAACCTTCAAAAGATAGAAACACCAATTTGTTTGGCACATGTTTAATGTACATTTTACAACAGAAATTTAGGCTCTTAATTAGAGAAGCTGCTTAACACCTGAAGTGTCTGAGAAATTACTGACATTAGGCACGTTTAGCAATTCTGAAAATCTTTATTATTGTGACATTAGCCAACATTAGCATGCTAACATTACTGCTACGTGTTTGCTAGGAGGTTATAATTTACAAACCAAACTTATGTTTAAGTTACACTTTTTCATCATACTCTCAGAAACATGCAACTGTAGTTGATCAATAAATAAATAAATAAAATAAAAATTTATAATAAAAATTATAAATAAATCTCTTCTTTTTATTATTTTGTTGCATTCAATTGCGCACTAAGTTATACTTGTAGCTATTTTCTGGCCCAGTATTTATTTTATTGCGTATGCATTTGTAATTATGGCAGGAATGGTCTTCCATAACTGCAGCCCCAATCCCCGATCCGCTGTGGATTCAGAGCAGGAGCAAAGAGAAGAGGATGTATTATCTTTATTATTTAGCAATCCTCATCCACAAAAGGAAGAATATGAGTTTTTAAAAATAACTCATATCAGAACAAAAACAACAGCTACCCCAACATGCTGCCACCCTGAGATACCGCAGTGAAACACTGACAAAGGTTTGGCTACGTCCTCAAACTTAGCATGCTAATATTAGCATTAGTGGTTTGGCTACGTCCTCAAACTTAGCATGCTAATATTAGCATTAGTGGTTTGGCTACGTCCTCAAACTTAGCATGCTAATATTAGCATTAGTGGTTTGGCTACGTCCTCAAACTTAGCATGCTAATATTAGCATTAGTGGTTTGGCTATGTCCTCAAACTTAGCATGCTAATATTAGCATTAGTGGTTTGGATACGTCCTCAAACTTAGCATGCTAATATTAGCATTAGTGGTTTGGCTACGTCCTCAAACTTAGCATGCTAATATTAGCATTAGTGGTTTGGCTACGTCCTCAAACTTAGCATGCTAATATTAGCATTAGTGGTTTGGATACGTCCTCAAACTTAGCATGCTAATGTTAGCATTAGTGGTCTGGCTACGTCCTCAAACTTAGCATGCTAATGTTAGCATTAGTGGTTTGGCTACGTCCTCAAACTTAGCATGCTAATATTAGCATTAGTGGTTTGGCTACGTCCTCAAACTTAGCATGCTAATATTAGCATTAGTGGTTCTGCTACGTCCTCAAACTTAGTATGCTAATGTTAGCATTAGTGGTCTGGCTACGTCCTCAAACTTAGCATGCTAATGTTAGCATTAGTGGTCTGGCTACGTCCTCAAACTTAGCATGCTAATGTTAGCATTAGTGGTTTGGCTACGTCCTCAAACTTAGCATGCTAATGTTAGCATTAGTGGTCTGGCTACGTCCTCAAACTTAGCATGCTAATGTTAGCATTAGTGGTTTGGCTACGTCCTCAAACTTAGCATGCTAATATTAGCATTAGTGGTTTGGCTACGTCCTCAAACTTAGCATGCTAATATTAGCATTAGTGGTTTGGCTACGTCCTCAAACTATGGTGGTTCGGCTTTGTGTTTACAATATTATGTAAAATATCTGTCTGGTTCGATTAAATTGAAAATTGAGACAACGTGTTGTGAATTGGCACTTTATAAATTAACTTATTTAAACTGAACTAAAATAAATAAATAAAAACATGGCTGACTTAGCAAATATTGATCTTACAGTGAATAAGCAGAAAATTCAAACAGAGTTAAAACACATTTCTTTAACTGCTGATATGAAAATAATTTTATGCAATAAATCAGCTTTCATGTTGTTCCTCTGGACTCCTACTTTTACAATTCATGTTTCCAGATTGCCAGAGACAGCAGTTTTTTTTCTAATTTGTTATTAATGAAAAATATTTTGATCTCTGTGTCTTCAAATCTGAATTCCCAAAGGAGAGATCCCATTTCCAGATGGGTTTAGTGATCTGGGATTTCCCTGGAATCATTACATTTCAAGTCAGCCAGTAACTGGACTCCCAGCTGAATGATGGGGAGGCAGAGATCCACTAATAATTAATAAGAGAGCATCTGGTTTAGTTTATATCACAAAGTTCATGAAACATTTAAAGCCCATTAGTCCAGTAATACAAACAATGACAGTGGAAAATAAATTCGACTTAATCCCATTCCCAAATGTTTGCATTCTAACACCTTATTGTGATCACAGAACATACAAGATTTTCTTAGTTATGTCTGGAAAAATGAATTTCTGAAAATCAAAGAGGGAACAAACTTAGTTCAGGATCTTGCTGCACATGATGAGAAAGTTTAGGGTTATGCTTGAAACCTGTTAACTTCCAACTACTGCAGATGTGATGTTGCTTGAACCTCTTATAGAGGTTCTGGATCCAGAAGGGAAACCCGAGACATCCTGTTCCCAGAATGTCTTTAGGCTCATTAAACTGCAATCGTTTTTGGTTTCATGTTGCCTTCAGAAGTTATCTGGCATCTCCAGTGGTTCTCTTCTCCTGGGATGTGTTCGTGTAAAACCGCTTCTACCTGCGCTCTCTGTGCCGGCCTGCTCTGGGAAGCTGCCGTGGGATGAAGCTGCTTTGGCTGCTCCTCAGACATCCCATGATGGGGGACGGAAGGAGAGCTGCTCCTCGGGGTGTAGCGTCGCCATCAGCATCCTCAACCAGAGAGGAAGAGGAGGAGGCTCCCATGATGCTCCTGGTTCACCTGGAGTGGCCCTAAGGAGAGAATAAGAAGTGAACATCAGGAAACCATCAGTGTCAGGTGATGCTAAAGTGATTAATGTAAACATTTTGTACAATTTGAGACGTGCACATTTATTTCCAGCAGGAACCTTGTTCAGTCAGATCTAATGACCTTTCAAGACTTCCCTGCATTCTTTAAAGTAGTTTTGATCAGTAGTTATCCAGGTTTCTCAAGGTCTTCCTTCTCCATCACTGCCTTTCCTTCAGTTTTAACCAAGTTCAACTAGAAAAATGGTACCATCTCAGAATGTTTTCCTACATCTTTGGACTAATCCAACAAGTGGAGGACAAAAGAAGAACAAAAGTGTCTAAAGGCCTAAAGGTCAGACTGGTGCGTACATTAATGCCAAGATAAGTTATTTGTGTGTTTCCATTGTAAGATCTGAAACTCAGGCTATTTATGTAGATGATGTCTCCTAAAGCTGAGCAGGTCCATCTGTGGTTGGAGTAATCTCCACCAACAGCTGAGTCAAGAATATAATTAAAAACAATGAAATCAGACTAATACAAACTGAGACCGTTTCACGGTGGTTATGGTTTCAAAACTACAGACTCACTCCAAACTGCGTGGAAATGTTTGGGTAGAGTGGACTTTAAATGTTCTCTAAAACCACATAAACTAACTTCTAGCTCACTGGAACTTTGTAATACTCCAAGGTGTGACCCTAACTTGTGACAGAACCCCGCAGCCTGTTGTGACAGCTTTAATCCGTGTTTCAGAACATAAAGGTTGAATAGATGTTTACTGTTAAAATCTCTTAAAAAGGCCTGGATCAGAGTGGATCTCTGCAAAGTAGAAGCCAGCGCCCCCTTCAGTTCAATATTTCTACTTGTATTTGAATGCAAACTGTAAAACGCTGAGCTGTCCAGACTGGGTTTCTGGGTCTTAATGTTTGCCAACAGAAGCACAGAACTAAAGAGAAAATATGACTTGGAGAACAGAATATGACTGAATAAAACGATGGGGATATTCAGCCCGTCAGAAATGTTTAGGCTCCTCCCACCAGGAAGCTCCACCTGTTGTTCAGGTTCCTTCCAAAAAGTCCTGCCTCCCTTTTGGGCCACTTTCAGGGTGGATTACTGACTGCTTGTGTCTGATTTAGTTCTGGTTCCTGCATTGCATTGGAAACGCACCATGGCACAAACCAACAACATGAGGTGAGCTAAGATAAACAAAGTAAAACAAGCTAACCCTTTGCTTCAAATAATACTAGCTTCAGATTAGCTGAAGTGCAGCTTAGATAAGGTAAATTAAGGTAAATCACTTCTCCTTCATCCTCCTTTAGTTCAGAAACTAGTCAAAATTCAAGACTGTTATTAATATTGTCATTTTCTTTTAAATTAACTTGAGGAGCCTAAAAACTATCAACAGGAACAGGATGGTAAAAATCCAGCAAAGCCCTGAGAGATGCATCATCTGATAGTTAACTTCATCTTCTGCAGTACATGCCATGGCTTCCTAGAAAAAACACATAGTTGCAGTTCAAATCCTGTTTCTGCCAACGTGGGTTATCCTCGGCCTGCTTCAGAGATTCTGGTTCCTGCTGGTAACAAACAGTCCAGTTGCTGGTCATTCAGTTGTTTTTCAGGATTTTCTTCCATCAGGTTTCTGGTTTCAGGAGAGACTTCTAGATGATGTAGAAAAGAAAAGCTTCCTTCACCTTAATGGGTTGAAGCCTATAAACACTCTGCTATGTTAATGATGCAGATGATCCAGATAACGCTGCAGATCTGGACAAGCTTTCAGTCAGACGTAGAAACCTCCACACACACTAAAAAGGGAAAGTTTTTCCTTTAGGAGCAACTGCTAAACAGGTTTCACTACGTCCTTTGCTTAGTCCAAGACATCATATGTGAAACCCTACAGAACTGGTTCAGATGGAGTCCAGTTGAGTGGTGGAGGATCTCAGGGAGTTCTGAGTTCTTCAGACAGTAGGTATGATGAAGCTCTGGGCGTTAATGAAAGGCTGCAGATCTGATTTGTTCTGGTGACCTCACCTTTTTCTCTCCTCGGTTCTGTCCTTGAAGGATGATTCTAAAGTCCAAAACACCGGGGAGCGTCAGAGTGCTCCTGCTGCTCACAGAACCGCTCATCCCGCGCGGGATCCAGTTTGTTTAATAGACATCACTCTGATAAACCTGATAAATCAGCTAAACCGTTGAAGTGTCAAGGCAGGAGGAACAGAGCAGATGTCAGAGTGTCTCTGCGCTTCACTGCGGATGCTTCTGATGCAGAACTTCACCCTGACTCCAGCTAAGCTGCAGAACCTGCAGACATCTTGACGCTGCGCCACAAGCAGCTGCAGCGGAGGGCTCACCTGGACCCACTTGACCGGACGCGCTGCGGGGATACGGAGGTGTCTGTGGTCCATGCGTCCTCTCTGATCCATCTGCACGGTCAGCGTCGCTGTCAAGCTGCACCTAGGCTGAAGAACTTCCCCCTGAGGGACTTCAAAATAAAGGCCTGACCAAACAGGTTCCAGCTTCGTGTTAAATTAGATTTAATCTCATTTTTTGCTTCTGAACTGATTCCAGTTGTGGCGATCTTATGTACTATAACCCAAAACCCAAAGATAAAAAGCTCAACAACGACACCCTGGGAATTTCACCCAGATATTACCTTCGTGTAAGAAAAAGGCACACAGGTTCGTTTATAACAATACTTGTGACGACTGAGACGAGATCCGAATTTACAAAGTCAATTTATTAAAACCGGATTTAAAAACACTTGTTATCACAGATAAAAAATAAAATCAAAAACCCACAGGAGCTGAGGTTACCAGTCGCAGGACCCAGTACTGAGGGACTGGGTCCACTAAACGCAGAAAAACCTAAATAATCCTTATTAAAAGGCACCAGACACAGTGAGACAACCCAAACTCAGGAATCACGGCACACAAAGGAGGAAGACACCGTCACCAGGACCACCACCGGGCCTCAGCTGCAAAAAAAAAAAAAAAAACAATTAATAAATATCATGAACATCCCAGTATAATAAAAACAAAGAAACAAGTCATTTACAAAATAAACCCAGTAACTTCCCCTAAACTAAGTTAAAAAAGAGGATTGGGACCAATGCGGGATGTGAACTGGGCCCTCCGATGCCACAACCCAAACAATTCAAGCCCCGGTAAGAGCCACCGGGATCCAGACGTTCACACAGAGGTCCGGAGACAGAACAGCAGCGATCCAGTTATAGGAGAGACCTGCCGATCCACACAGCCGCGCACAGGAGGAGGAGGAGGAGGAGGAGGAGGAGGAGGAGGAGGAAGAAGAGGAGGAGGAGGAGGAGGAGGAGGAGGAAGAGGAGGAGGAGGAGGAGGAGGAGGAAGAGGAAGAGGAAGAGGAGGAGGAAGAGAAGAAGCAACACAAGGAAATCAAAGCCGCATATAATGCGATCTGTCCCTCTCTGCAGCCCAGTCCAACAGGTGAGCCACTCGGTGGAAGCGCAGAGACATGCGTCTCACTAACCCTCTTTTATACCACAGCCACTCGAGTCAACCGGAAGTTCTTTCCGGAACTTAGCTGTAGAGAAATAAACATCTCTATACCAATACACAGGAAAACAATAAAGAGACTTTTATTAAACTATCATGTTGGTTGTCTTGTAAAGTCTGCTGGAAAAATGAATCAGTAACATGAATGAACTGATTCTTTCACGACTCTTCAGTCAGAGCATCCCAGGTCCAAATCCTCCTCAGCGTCAAACAGCTGACTACTGCTTCATTGCCATATAGTGTGGAGCTGCAGGAGAATGTGAGGACTCCAGACTCATGGGGAGGGATTAGTTAAATGGACAACGTTCCAGGGCTGGAGACAAGAAGGTAAAACTATAATGGAACTAGGACCAGGAGGAGTGAAGATCACACCAGGCAGGACCAAAGGAAGGATCTAGCAAAGATCTGAAAGGAGTGACATTGTGAAAAGGATGAAAAGGAGCTCTGGTTAAACTGAGAGCCAGAAAAGGGTTCAAAACAGGAACAACACAACCAGAAACAAGAACAAATTAATAGCAGCCGAGAGGTGACAAAGAAACTCAGACAGCAAAACAGGAAGTAATTAAAACAGATGTCAAGAAAAAACACGTTTCAAAATAAAACCAGAACTAACCAGTTGACCCTATATTAAGGCCCAATGAATCATCCCAGTCCACAAGACCTCCTGTAGGATGAGGACACCAGTGATTGCAGCTACAGACATCTATAGAACTGTGGTTTCCTCTCATTCATCTATCAGAACCGTTGTTCTCCAGGATGGACTCATTATTCCACACAGCTCCACCGATTTCTAACAGAACTGACTGCACATCCATATTTATTTGTTTCTTTGCTATAACAATAGACACAGACACCTCCTCTAATAGCTGACCAACTATCCTAACCAAGTTTCACCTCCACCAAACTTTCTGTAACATCAACAAGCTTCTGGCAGAACTGTTGGAGTTCATTTAAACTGTTGGTTTTATCCATCTAGACAAGAGGTAGAGCTCCTCCAGAGCTACTATCTTGTAGCTTTTAGATGCATCTCTGCTCCATCATTCCTAAATTCCCTCATCAGCATCCAGTCCTCCAGCTCTGCAGAGGTCCAGTAAAGAGACATCCCTTTGGTTCAGGTGTTGGAGAAGGGATGCATCTAATAGCTGAGGGATAGTGGTTCTCCTGGTCTGGACCTGGCCGCCCCTGGCCTACATAGATGTTGATTGGAGGTGAAACTGAAGCATTTGGAAGAAGTCTTCCTTCATTATTGTATCCAATTTGTTCAGATTCAGATTCAAACAACTTAAACCCGAGGGGTATTTCATTTATGTCGTACCAGTCCATACCTTCACCTCCACACACATGGCAAAACGGAACCACAACATGATGCTGCTATCACCATGCTGGACACTTGGTACAGCGTTCTTAGGTCTGAAAGCCTCACCTTGACTCCTTCAGACATTCTTATCACCATTGGGTCCAAACAGCTCCATCTTTGTCTTGTCATCAACCTTTTCTCCAGAAGACATCTGGACTGTCCATGTCCATCATCTTCCTGAGCTTGGCAAATTGTTCTGAGTAAATCAGATGCGTTCTGTGAAGCAAAGCTTTATGCTGTAAAGAGAAGCTACCAGCTGTGCTCAGTCCTGACCCGGAACCCCCCCAACAGACCTCGGCCTCCTAAAAAAGTATTTGGACCTGGAAAAAGATCAGTTGGAATAAATTATAATTTTTTATATTATATAATAACTAGAATTTAATAATACATTATTAAAAGGCAAATAATTAATCTGATCTTCATGCTGATAATGAAGGGATGAAAACTGAAGGGTTGTTCTTTAGACCTTGGCAGCTTTTCCTTCAGATCTGGGTCAAACAGGACCACTAGGCTCTGGCAGGATGAAAATCGTCATCTGTACTTTTATTTTGAAGTTTCTTCCCATTTCCTCCAGTACCGCTGGGTTGAGGAAACAGCTTGTCATGAATTCAACCTGAGATCTGTGAAGATGACCCGTCTCATTAATTAAAGGAACATTACTAGAAGCTCTGCAAACAGAGCAGAACCTTGAACCATATTTAAATCCAGCTGTATCTGTGTTGTAATTCTAAATTTTAAAGGATTCTTCCTAGACATTTGATTGGATCAGAACCACGATTAATTGAAAATTTGTTGGTAATTGAGAACTAAATTCTACATGACATTAGAACCTTTTGCTGATAACATTAAATGGCGGCAGGTCGGGCTGAAATGGGAACGTATGAAACCGGGTCAAACTGGAGATGGGATGTATTCACGAATCTATCTTCTAGATTTTTCAGATCTTTGTGGCCGTTTCTTCATTTTGGACTCTGTGATCATTTGGAAATCGGTTCTCCTCAGATTTTATTTTCTAGATTTGCGTAAATATCTCCTCAAACTTCTGTGGATCATCTTCATTTCTTTGCAACATTGTCACTGAGGCTTTGTTCATCTCTTGGTGGAGATGTTTGTCTCATCTGTGACCAGCTGGGATGTTTTTCTAATCATTCATGTTCTCCTTGCTGCTGCAGCGCATGCATTCATTTATGAAAATGATTTGTGTTTGGCCCTGTCTGCAACCGTTGTTACTCAGATGTTCTACTGAAGTGTTTGGTTACATTGTTTTTAGCAGCAGAGGACACCTTGATCATGCTGACACACAGGTGATGATTAAAGGTGAAAATTATCTGCATCTTCTGATTTCCTGAATCCTCACAGACACGCTGGGATCTTTCGCTGGTCCACCTGGAAGTCCTCCTGATCATCCATCCTCCAGCTCTTCAGAAGAACACAGTGTTGGCTTCTTGTCTGCTGATGCAAACCTGGCTCCAACATGCTCCTCAGAGGTCAAACAATCAACACAATGATAGAATATCACGTCTGTGAGAGCTGATTTTCTCATTTTATCACACAATCAAATGAATTCTGATAATCGGTTACATATAATTATTGAACTGAAGGACGGGAACAGAACCACAGTTACATTTAACTGGATCATGACCAAAAACATGTTGCAAAATCTCTTTAAGACAAATACTAAAGAATCTGAAGGCACAGAGGTTCTTCTCCCTCTTCTTCTAGCTAGGCTTGTTTTCTCCAAACCTCCTCTCCAGAGATGTATGTGGCTCTGATGTTGAGCGCATCATCAAGCAGAACCAGATCTGTGAAACAGATGGAACAAATATCATCAAACCAGGTTTTAAAAGTGGTATTTAAAAAAATAAAATCAACCAGCTTTAACCAACAGGACAACTGGTTATCAAGCTGGAGATCTACCAGTTTCTGTAAATATCTAAGAATATCTCAGAAAGCCTGGAGAACCGCTGATCCAGACCAATTTAAAGGATCTGACCTGCATCTGCACCGTAGTCCAGACTCCCCTTCTTATGGCTGATTCCCAGAAGCTGAGCTGGATGTAGTGAGGCAGCTTCCAGAGCTTCCTCCACACTGCAGCCTGATGTAGAAGAAGGTGGAGAGAGTCAGACATCAGCTGGGCCAGTAGGATGAGCTCAGTTTGTCTCTGGGACTTTAAACAGGTCTGATCATTTTCCTTTGTTTAAGAAATCCCAGTTCAATATGACCTCAGACCAACATGAATCCTGGTGAATACTCTGCCCAACCAGAACCAACAGGCATGAACCGCAGGCTGAATCATTCATTCAAAGGGAGGTGTTCACCATGACAATGCTCTGGAGATCAATCAGTGATCAGCTGTGCTTCTTCCTCTCCAAGAAGACCAGCAGAGTTGGATTAACAAGTTGACTGAAGATCAAGAATGGTTCGGTAGTCCTTGGCCGTGACGCGCCCATCTAGCACAAGTATTGGGCCAAGGGAATGCCATGATATGACAGCCCAAACCATCACTGATCCACCCCCATGCATATATATATATCTATATATATATATATATATATATGTATAGAGAGAGATATATATAACAGAAGCTCTCCCACCTTCATTTTAGGTAATAATTATCAATTATTAATGATAATTAACTAATTGTAATTATTAAGGGCTTGGAGCCCATAATCACAACATTGGAGGACATTTCTGATTTCTGGTTTTTTGGTTAAGAAAATAATTTTTCCAAATTATGATTTTTAATTATAATTTTTCATAAATATTCATTAATCAATAATCATAATCCTTACAGTACAATGTGAAGCATGGTAGTGCAAGCATCATGATATGGGGATGTTCCTCAAACTATTTAGTGGGGTCTATTTATCACAGACCAGAATCAAGGATCAGAACTCGTGAAGAAATTGTGTTTCCTTCTGCTGAAGAGGAAATCCACAGAAATGGGCCAACAAGCCCAAACAGACCAGTGAGAACCAGCATCCTGGTACCAGAGCAACCAGATTACCTGCTGTTTCTGAAACCATGAAATGAAAAGGAACCCTGAAGTATGGTCCAATCATCCTGAGCTGAAACACCTGCATACAGGTGACAGGAGATGGTTGACTGCATGCAGCAAAGATTTCAAGCAGTTCCCAGAAACAGTCCTGATTTCCACTGGCTTGATTTGGCCCGGCTCCACTCCACTCAGCCCGCTTTGCGAGCATTTCCATTTCTGTTTTTTTTGTACCAGTACCTAGTTTTTTGGTCCCTGCTGCTAAGCAGGTCCAACCGGGCTGAATGGGACCACATGTGACGTGAACAGACTGCTGTTCACTGATTGGCCGTGAAACATGAGAAGGTTCACCAAGAGGTCGTGCAGGGAGAAGACTACAATAATATCAAGGACCACAATGGCCAGACTGCGTCAAACCCAAATATAATTTTATTATTTACTAATCATAAACCAGCCAGAAGACTGGAAGAAAAGAAAAAGGACACATCAGCTTTCTGAATGACATGCAGGTAGGGGGCGCTGTAGTTAATAACATCCTAAACCAGCTGATCACACATAAAATTAGCTGTTCAGACACACAAACAAAACCAGCATGAAACAGCGGGTTTGGTTCTGACATTTATTGACGGTCCTTCAGAGAACCAGCGTCTGCAGGAGGAGGCAGCAGGCAGAGAGCAGATGCCTCTAATCAGACTGTCTGCATCGGGTAAAACTGCAGGAAGAACCGCTGAATCCATGGAGCACGAAGATCCAACATCCAACCTGAAAATAACCTCACCGCGTTCAGTAGTCCACGGTTGTGGGCTTTAAAGTCCTGGTCCTCGTTATCACCATGAATGAGACAAGAACTTCCTCATAAAACCCAAAATGTCCTTCAGGCAAACTTTGGAGCTTCACCATCCAGACAGCTGCGTCTCTCCTCCCTGCTTCATCTGCCGAGCCCCCCCCCACCCCTCCAACCCGAGTAGAGCGAGACTGAGTGGAGCAGAGCCTCCTAAAACGAGCCAGTGGAAAAAGGGCATAAATATCAGCCCAGTGATTCCCAGGAACTCTTTCCCATTTGGTTCAGAAAATCCTGGAGTCTGGAAGGAAAAATGCTGACACTGCAGTTTGGTCCTATTACCTCACGTTCTGCAGAGTGAGAACCCGTCTGGAACAAAACATGGAGTGTTCCCACTGTTTGTCCATGCATGGAAATAAAAGCTATCAAAGACAAACTGCGTAGATCCAGAAAACAGAGGCAAACTCACCTGAGGCCTGTTTGAAGTGCTGCACACACATGTCCATGGTGGCTATGCTGCCGCTGAGCGTCTTGGTGCCTGAAACATGGAAAGAGCCAATTATCACCTCAGTCATCCTGCTGGGCTCCACAGATTTATGCAACATGATTGAAAAACATTAACAGATTTTGTGTTTCTGACGGCAGATTCTCCAATCAGCAGACGGTCGAAAGGTCAGGCTTTCAGGTTTAAATTTAACCAAAGATTCAATCTTTCCAAGCAAGTTCAGAATAAACTTTATCATCTTCAGCTTCATCTTGATGCAAAGTAAACAACTTACAGATGTTCAAGCATCTGCAAATGAAGAGCCTAAATGTAATAAGCACGTTGTGTTGTAATAGTAACATAATGTAAATGCATCTGTAACATGCAGGTTTATTATGTTGTCTGGCGCATTCGGAATGAAACGTCTGGGAAGAAACTGAATCAAAAACTGAATTTGTATTTGTGTAATTTCAAATTAAATACCTTGGTTTGAAAATGAATTTCACTAAACTAAAACTGAATTCATTTACTTTTAAAATGTATTTTGTTGTATTAAAAATTCAGTTTGACTACTTTCACTTTCAGGTTTGAAATTCAATTTCAGTTCCAAAATTCAGTTTTTTGTGTCACACATCCGGGTCCTTGAGGATAGCCACAGATTAATCAAACACAGATTCATCGATTTACGTTTTAACATCGGGTTAAACTTCCTTTACGGCATGTTGAGCTGCAGCAGTGCAGCTACATGAGTTTGATGTCGATCATCAAGTCAAATAAACGTCTATAAGAAGTCATGTAGACAAATGATGGTCAAAGATGTGTGTTCATAGATATAAAAATCTAACACTAGATAAAATACGTTGATGACAAATATCATTTGTTTAATATATTTGTAAAGCTTCAACAACTTAAACACTAACATATTAACTTTAGGAACAAAGTTTAAATGAGTTTATTTGCAGAGCATAATAATTATTATTATTATAATAAATAAACCAAACATTAATATTAGATTTCATCTGGCTGAATTATATCCATCCATTAGGGAAACCCAGCGGGATTTTGAAAACAATGAGCCGGGAGTCAGCTGTTCTCTGGGGTTCATCGCACCTCAACCACCCGGTCAGCTGACAGCTGGCGAGGCGAATGTTATTCACAACTTTTCTCTCCGTCATCACTGTCAGTAGTCTGTGGAGTAATAAGATGAACTATGCTGTATGAGGCTTCCTATGAATGCTTGGCGCATGTTCATGTTAGCAGGTTGGTAGCACGACTCTCTGCTCAACCTTCCAGTTCAACATATTATGAACTTTACATCAACCAGACTGGGTTTACCTGCCTGCTCATTACTGGGGGCTCGTCTGGGATGCACCAGAAAATAAATCAACATGTTACAGAAGCAGCTGCATCACTTTGTTCCCTAATAATAAACTGGAAATAACTAAAGATGTACAGTGGCATGAAAAGTATTTACCCCCTTTCAGATTTTTGCTTTTTGTGACACTTTAATGTTTCAGATCAAATAAACTTTAATGAGACAAAGATAATTAAGGAAATACAGCAGTTTTAATTTTTACTGATAATTAAAGGAAAAAAGTTTTTCCAAATCAGTTTAGGTTATGCTGCAGCATTTCTATCAGATTTAAGTCCAGACTTTGACTAGACTGCTTCAAAAGCTTTATTTAGTTTTTTAGCCAGTAAGACATTGCTCTGCTTTGGATCAGTGTTCCGCTGCAGAACTAACGATGGGTACCTTTCACGTCTGAACCGATAGGATACAGATACCCGGTACCTGGGAATCGATACCGGTACTCAATGGTACCAGTTTTTGGTACTTTTGTGTGTGTTTCAAACATTTCTTCTCCATGTTTATGCCTGCGGACAACAAGTCATTAACGGGCGCGCTAAAGGATGGAGGCGCGCTAACCGATGGAGGCGCGCTAACGGATGGAGGCGCGCTAAAGGATGGAGGCGCGCTAACGGATGGAGGCGTGCTAACGGATGGAGGCGTGCTAACGGATGGAGGCGTGCTAACGGATGGAGGCGCGCTAAAGGATGGAGGCGCGCTAACGGATGGAGGCGTGCTAACGGATGGAGGCGTGCTAACGGATGGAGGCGCGCTAACTGATGGAGGCGCGCTAACGGATGGAGGCGCGCTAAAGGATGGAGGCGCGCTAACGGATGGAGGCGTGCTAACGGATGGAGGCGTGCTAACGGATGGAGGCGCGCTAACGGATGGAGGCGCGCTAAAGGATGGAGGCGCGCTAACGGATGGAGGCGTGCTAACGGATGGAGGCGCGCTAACAGATGGAGGCGTGCTAACCGATGGAGGCGCGCTAACGGATGGAGGCGCGATAACCGATGGAGGCGTGCTAACGGATGGAGGCGCCCTAACCGATGGAGGCGCGCTAACGGATGGAGGCGCGCTAAAGGATGGAGGCGCGCTAACGGATAGAGGCGTGCTAACGGATGGAGGCGCGCTAACGGATGGAGGCGCGATAACCGATGGAGGCGTGCTAACGGATGGAGGCGCGCTAACTGTGCTGAAAGCAGGAGTTGTAGATCTGAGGCTGATGAAAACTGTCTCTCCAGCCTTGAGGAAGATCTGGTGCTTCACCAGGAGCTTCTCAGGTTAGAAGTTTTCCCGCCGCTGGTCTTGTACTTCACATCAGAAATATTGCAGGGAACATAATGTGCATCACATTTTGAAAAGTGGAACCATACTTTCCAGCGCTTTCTATCAGACTTGCTTTGTCCACAGCTGCTGATGTCATTACGCTCTGGTGCGTGCAATGCTGTGTTCATGTCCGGCATGGAAAATCGGCCACTCTTCCACTCCCTCAGCGTCACAATGATGTGTTTAGGTAACATGGTGCCGTTTGATTTTACGTGAATTCGGTTGGTACCTATAAAAGTACCCATCCCTATGCAGAATATAAATGATCCTGAGCTTAAGGTCATGAAGTGATGGTTGGACATTTTCCGTCAGGATTTTCTGCTGGAAAGCAGAATTTATGGTTCCATCAATCACAGCAAGTCCTCCAGGTTCTCCCCAGACCATCATACTGCCACCACCCTGTTTGACTGTGGGTATGATGGGGCATACACATTTCAAAAGGTTCCACTTTTATCTCACTAGGCCTACTTCATGTTGTCAAACAGATTCTGTTCCAGTGATTTATTGGTTCTACAGGCCTGGCAGTAATCAGAACCTGGACCGACGAGTAAAGCTGAACCAAGGAGAGCCGGGTACTGTTTCACAGAGGACCAGGTTGGTTCCCGTGATAAGTTTGATTATTTTAAATCATAAGTCAGGTTGTCTTTAATTTATGTTAAAGTTTGTTTGATCTGAAACATTTCAGTGAGACAAAAATAAGTAAACCGGCAGAAATCTGTAGGGGGGTAAATACTTTTTCTCTGCACAGTAACATCTCCCAATATGTTCTCATTTTGTTGTTGTTCTAGCTCAGCTGCTGTGAAAGAAGAATCGGGTCATGAAACAAACTCGTCATTAATTAGCCAACGCCTGCTATATAAGGGAGAGGGAGACCTGTCACGTAAGCGTGGAGACCCTGGATCTCAATGACCTGCTGGCCCAGAGTGTGGTGGCCCGGAGGAAGACCCATGGCCGTGATGGCGTCCGTCACCAACACCAACCCTGAGAGAGACACAAAAACATATCAGGCATCCCGATGTGCTCAACAGAGACATCCGGGGAACAAAGGACACGGCTTCGGTTTGAACTTTGGACACCGAGACCGTCTGTGTGTCCTGGAATCTCAGTCAGAGAATAACCACACAGAATTTCATTACATCACACCACACACATCTAAACATCGAGCAGAGAAAAGATACAAATTTATCACATTCCTGTCAACTACAATAAAAATCTACATTTATAATCAGTGATTACAGTAAAATGAGACATCAGAACCTCCTGGAAACAGACCTGATGGATGCGCTCTGTGGGCGATGCGCAGGGCGGCGGGATTCGTGTGAATCCCATCGGCGATCATCCCGTAGAACACCGTCCTTCCTGCTGGGATCTGATCGCTGGTCAGGAGGCCCACAATGCCCGGGTCACGGTGGTGGAACTGGTCCAGATAGAAGGAGGATTACTTCTTCTACCAAACTCACGTTCATCAAATCAGAGCTAAAAGTCCTGATCCAGCCTTCAGTTCTGATGGCCTTCCTGTAATCTCATGAAGGTCTTTCCAGCTGCTGCATTTTCACTTTCTTCCTTTAAATCACTGAATTCACAGAGAAGATGGCTGGATCAGGAGGTTCCCTTGATAAAGCCTGGCTTGTTCTCATGTTAGTCCATGTGCAAGCCAACCTTCTTCTAACCATCCTAACCCTGGAGAGATATCTGAAGCTACCATATACAGGTGGCTGTTTGGTGCGACTCACAGGTAACATGGCGTTGAAGAGGTGAGTGATGAAGGAGGCTCCATGCTGAACGGCGTCCTCAGCCTGCGACAGGTTGGCCACAGAATGACCTGCAAACAGATTCCTTGTGTCACACCTCTCATGAAGACAAAATGATCCCAGAGACCAGAACCAAAACATAAAAGCTGAGGGGGAATCACCTAAAGACACGGTGATGCCTCTCTGGCAGAGCTCCCTGACCACTGATTGGCTGCGGGGCAGCTCGGGAGCAAGTGTCACCATGGCAACATTATCCAGGCTGCCGTAGGCCTCAATCAGGTCCTCAATCCCTCCGGACCGGAAGGTTCGTAGGTACCGCTCCGGATGGGCTCCTTTCTTCTCCAAGCTGATGAACGGACCCTCAAGGTGGAAACCTGGAGACCC
Source organism: Girardinichthys multiradiatus (assembly GCF_021462225.1). Taxonomy (NCBI): domain Eukaryota; kingdom Metazoa; phylum Chordata; class Actinopteri; order Cyprinodontiformes; family Goodeidae; genus Girardinichthys; species Girardinichthys multiradiatus. The sequence continues at coordinate 40,087,160 of NC_061817.1, forward strand.
AGGAGGAAGAAATTAGCCCACAATCTGTCCATGCCAAGACCATATGAGTAGATACGACAGGTAAGTATCTGTGAGGAGACCGCCGTTGTCCTCCTGAGGTAGGTGCCTTTTTGATTGGACCACTGAGGAGTAAAATATGCTCCTAAACTACCTACATGCTCCGGTCTGACCAAGCTTCTGCAGGATCTTCACTTCCTGCCCTTTTTTCCAACATGACCAGAACTGTTAACACTCAGGTATGTTTTCTGGAGACTGGGAGTCCATCCAGAATGATTCAACCTGACTGGGAGCTTCTGCAGCCAGTGAAGGATCAAAGATCATCCTTCACCATCTTCTATCAGCAAGGAAGTCTACAACCTCACCAACCAGACCAGGACACACCTGAACATTTCTAGTATCTTATGGGTTAAAATATGAGGGCTAACACGAGGACCTGGCCTTCAAGGTGTTTATAGAGACAGTTCAGAAGAATTGCATCTTCTCTTTTCCTCCTACTGACATCCAGTAATGGATCCAGTGTGCTCCAGAGCTCTGACCAGCTTCTCCTTAATCAGTTTTCCAAATGCTTTTATAAGCAAGAAGCTCGGGGCAGCAGGTCCAACCATTCATGTTTTTGGATGACTTGCTTTCAGCCACTGGTACCATCAATAATTTCCTCCACAGTGAAGGAACAGCAGGAACAGAGAAGCTGGAGCTAAATCCAGAAGATGGATGGAGCTAAATTCAAGACAATCTTGGAAGAAAACCTGTTAGAGGCTACAGAACACCTGAGACTGGGCTGGAGGTTCAGTTCACCTTCCAGCAGGAGAACCACCCTGAACATACAGCATGAATTTCAGATGTTCTCCATCTAAACGGACTGAGACTGAGATGCTTTACAAAGAAGAATTCAGTCTGTAGAAGGTGGAGATGGACAAACCCCAAAAGACCTGCAGCCAAAGATGTTCTACAGAGTTCTGACTCAGCGGGTCCAATACAAATACATGCCACACTTTTCAGATTTTCATTTGTGGAACAAGTCAGAAAACATGAATCATTTTCCTTGTTCTTCTAAAGTTCTGCTCTACTTGGTGTTGATCTGGCACAGAAGATAACCTAAGGTTTCTGGTTTCAACAAAACAAATGAAGAACCTGATGTTTATGTTTGCAAGACTCTGGAAAGCTCAGATGATCAACATCTCCAACACTCTGATCTCTGCTGGTTCAGTAGGATCTTACCAAGAAATCCAGCTCCATGAGGTCCTCCGTCGTGAACTTTGATCTGAGGCAAAACCTGAAACACGATTTGATGTGGATTTTATACACAGCTGCTTCATTTCATGGACTTTAAAGTCCAACTCTGCTTAAATAACACCACCTTGTGGTAGACGGCAGGAGGGGACGTGACCAGAGTGGGACAGAAGGAGGTCACGCCATGTTCCAGGATCTTTTTGGCCACCAGAGAAACTCCAGCTGTGACATCCTCGGACGGCTGAGAGAAGTCGACGCCGTAACCTCCTGCAGGGAGGAGAATAAATACCATCACACTGACGTTCTGCACAATGACACACCTCCTGTTCAGGATGAGTGCAAGGTGAGGAGATGTTCTTCACCATTGATCTGGAGGTCTATGAAGCCTGGGGCAATGATGCTGGCTTCACAGTCCACTTGCTGGTCAGCGTAGCCCTGCTCATCGAAGAACAACTTCTCTGGATCTAAAATCTTCCCTTCGCGCACCCACAGGTCCTCTCTGCCCAAACACAGACAAGGCGTCAGGTTCTGGTGACACCATCACAACAAACACCTAAACTAACATGCCTGTAAAGGTGCATCAGCTAACAACACACTTGGTGTCACAAAAATGTAAAAACTTTTTCCACATTTCTATTAATTCACTAATTTCTGTTCCTTTCTGCATCTTAATCTGCAAAGCCTTGCTAAATAAACTAGTTTCCCCTTCCTATAAGGTTCCTGGTACTGGTTCTGAGGATCCCAGCCCATGAAGACCTCCAGGTGTCATTCTGTCCCATTCATCCTCCAAACACGTCTTCGGGTGTCCAACAGTTTGGGGTCGTCTCCAACAATCTCTGTTGGGACGGATCAGGGCTTCAGAAAGCCAGCTGATAAAACTGCAGGTAGTGACCTTTCTGGGTTCTTCCAGATCATTTAGAGGAGCACAAGAGAACAACCATCAGATTTTGAACAGTTTTGGTTAACTGTACTAGAAAATAAAAAATGATTTCCGTTTTATACAAAAAGAAACATTCAGAGCAAGAAGAACACTGGACGTTCTAAATAAAAGGGAACTGGAGCTCCATGTGTTGGTGGAGGATGCAGACTGGGAACATTCCTGGGACCAGTGGCATGAAGGCCTTGAAGCTTGAACTGGAGAGAGTTTAGTTGAGGACGAGATTTTTTGAAATGTCTAATTATTATTGGCAGTTACCAACAGCAGTCCGCCCTGCTGGGGACATCTTTTAGGAGCGACCCTGATAATGGGCCACTGGGAGAAGATAAGAAATCTGAACATAACGTTAGAAATGTTCCAGTTGGTCCTGGTATAAAATGATTACAACTAAGCAAGGACCTTTCTTCTGTCATCTCCCATCTACATGGAAGGACTTTCTACTGTAGAATCAGATGTTACATGCAGATGGAGGTAATGTTCATGTACCTGTAGGTGTGGGACTACTTGTCAAGGATTTGTTTGTCTTAATAAATGTTCTAAAACAGGAAAGACAGCTATACCCTCCTCTTCCTCCTGCCAGGTATTGGGAGGTAGTTTTTCATTGTCGTGGAGAAGATGTAGTCCTGCTATCAGAGAAGAAGAAATGATTGAAGCCATACCAAGACACGACCTCCTACTATCACAGAACCTGGCTGCTGACAACAGGCTGGATGCTCCTTTTCCAACCAGCTTCGGGAGAACTGATCCATCTGATCCATGTTTCCACTAAGTGATGGTCCATCCCAGAGAAGCTGACTCCACCTCTGACGTTCTTCTCTGCTCAGTAATGTGTGAATCCTGGTTTTATCCTGATATCCCAGCTCTATGCTGGATTTATCTATATTTGATCTGAGTTTCATTCTGGTTTCGTTTCAGTTTGAAACTGATTTTATCCCGGCTGGATTCTGGTTTTATCCAGAGTCCAGCACGGTTTGATCCAGGCTACTCCTGGAAGCTCCTCCAGGTTCCTTGGATGGTTTCAGGAAGTTCTGCTCTGCAAAGGGAGGAACTTCAGACATTTCTCAAATATTCAATGTCTGCCTGGAGATCCTCTGAAGGTGTTTCCTCTGCAGAGACCTTTCCTTTCCTCAGTGGTTCCTTGCCTATTGGACATTTTCCACTATTAGCCTTGAAGCGCCTGCATCCAAACCATGTTTGAAACATGTTTTTCAATGAAACAACCTATAATATCTCATAAAACAGTACTGGTACACGAACAGGTGTGAGCAGGTGCAGCAGTTGTTGTTAATCATCTCAATAGTTCAATATAAATCTAAAATGTCCGTTTGCTTCCTGCAGGAGATGACCTTTGACCCTGCAGGTACCTCTGCAGCGTGTGCTCTCTCAGGATCCTGCAGTTGGTGAACTGGCTGATGGGAGCGTCAGACACGGATTTGTTGGACGGCATCTTCGTTTCTCTCTGCTGTAGACGAAGCCTCACATGGACTCAACCAATCAAACTGCAGGAACAGAAACCACATGAGAAGGTTGACCAATTAGCAACATCAGGACAACAGCACCCTGTGACATCATAGTTGAATACTGAGATGAAGATATGCATCATCCTCACTGCTCTCCTTCCTGTCCTCCTCCTGAGATCAGCAGGCAGTCAGTTCACTGAAAGTCCAAAAGGTCAAATAAATAAATCACAATTAAAACCTGACAAATCTCTTACAGACTGAAGTCTTGGTGCTGACTGTGATCTGATCCGGTCCCTTACTGATACTTCCAGGCCTTTTCTGCTCTTACGTCAAACTAATCAATTAGTTAACGGATATTTTCTGGTCAGAAATCTGTCAGAATTCAGACCCTGAACAGTGATGATAGCAGCGGGTTGGGAAACCAATCGGGTCGATCTGAGTTAAACACACTTATCAGCTGTGTGGATCCATCTCTCAGTTCTTTGTTCTTTCCAGCATCAGGTCCAGAAGTGTCAGATCCAAGGGAGAAACCTGGGACATTCCCAGGCTTAGGCTCTGTTCTCTATTGCCTTAGTAACTGGTTCTGTCATGGTCCAAAGCTTGGAATGATCCAGACATCCACCGCCTGTTCCTCGTTCTACTAGCACCACCTTCCACCCTAGAGTGACCCTGAGGTCAATCAAACAGTCGTAAATGTCAAAACCAGACCATCGTCCAAGCTGACTGGAACCACATGTCCAACTGGACCTGGGATGGTTCCTTAAGGGTTCACCCTTGCCACTTTTGGTCTGCCATAAAGGGGCCAGAGTTCATTTCCCCCCTCCTTGGTCCGGACCTTTTGTGCAGCTGTGAATACACCCAAGCGAACCCTGGTCCGGGCCAAACAACTGAGACCCACTTTTTGAGGTGGTCTCGGTCCGCTTCCAAACGGACTCTGGTGCGGTTCGCTTATAGTCTGAATACAAACTGGCCCTGATCCGAACCAACTACAAAAAGCGTACGTCTCTTTGGACCTAAAAAGCCACCGTAGCCGGTAGCAAAGGTGTGTGTTGTAAGGTAAACATACCTGATAAGCTGTGTGTTGCTTAGCAACGCTACTGGCTTGTTGTGGGACACGTAGAGAACGTCGGCGTTCAGCACGCGTTCTCCGACGGGGTTCCAACATTATAAATGAAACGTCTCAAAGTCTGTGTTGAATGAGCTGCTCTTCAGCCTCACAATAATATTACAGCTTTAATAACGGCATAAATATGCAGAACAGAGGAGCTGAACGTCTACAAATGTATTCCTCCATTTCCGGGTCTGTGTTCTGTCCCACCCCCGTCATTTCTGTCCAATGGGAGCAATGATCGTCACCCGCGTGGCTTTGTTTACCAGTAATAGTTCACTTTTAAAAAGTACAATGTGAAAACAAACCTCACCAAAGGAAAAAAATAATGTTCGTTTTTGGTCCGGACCAAACAAGCGGACCAAAGAACCTTCCTGGTGTGAATACACCCTAAGACAGCCTGGACCGGACCTCAAGTAAGGTGCTCCACTCTCTCTACTGTGGTGGATGTCTAGTTGTGCTGAATTTGACTGATCCAGAAAATTAGTCTTGTGATTTGATCTCAAAGTTCTGTTAGATTTCAGAACTGGGTCAGCTCCTGAGCTCCTGGTAGATCTTAGGTTTTTAATCTGACAAATTATCTTTAGTGTTGTTTATTAGTGATGAATTATTTGTCTTCAACAGATTGACTCACATGTTGTTTGTCAGGTATTGATGTTTGTTTTGTTTTAATATATCAGTGATAAACAGATGTGAGCCAAATATGAATAAAATCAACAAACAAAATCCAAACAAGGTGCATATTAGGGTTAGCTGGCCGGAACCAGAGCCGGCCCAAGGTACAAGCTAACGCTGCAGCTGCTTAGGGCCCCCAGCTGGCCCGGCAGTTGTAATCATATCAAGGTCAGCGTCCCTAAATTGAAGGTTATTTTTATAGTCATATTTTAATGCAGTCATAGTCATATTCTATGGTCATATTTTAATGAGAGCTGAAAAAATTCTGACACTTTTATCTGAAGTTGGGTCACTGTAGGAGATCAGAGGGTAGTAGCCTTTCTCCTGAGGTTACTTGTGTTCTCCACCCATTCACCCCCACTCTGGATAATCACAGTGGGGTTAGCTGGACATGGAGACCCAAATGAACGTCGTGGGCTGGCCCTGACTGGACCTCTAATGCAGTAAAGGGAACCAGTCCAAACTGAGGCGGCAGGAGAACCGTCCATCTTCTAGTTTTATTGAGCTTGTTTCCATAAAACCTTCATCACTGTTGTATCTCATCTTATCTGCTGACGCAGACTTTGACCCCTGACCTTCATGACAAAGCAAACTGCTAGTTTTCTGCACTTTTAATCACTGCTGCACTCTCCGCACCAAACTACATTTAAAAACAGTCGGTTTAAGGACACCTTGTGTCTGTCTGACTCACTTTCTTCCCTTCTCAGAGAAACCGTTAAAACCTCCAGAGATCCTCCTACCTGAATGTCCCTTCGGCAGCCACTAAACCCACAAACAGCTCCAGTCATGGCCCCGAAAAAGTTCCGAAACCAGCGGTCAGCTTCATCCGCACAGAGCCGCTGCAGATGTTCTCCAGAGGAACCAGTAAGACACTGAGAATCTGCAGTGTCTTACTGGTCTGACTGGAGCTGGAGGAGTCAACAGGAGAAGCAGACGAAGTCATGTGACGCAGCGGAGCTGCAGGTCAGCTGACCGGAACAGCTGCTGAGAGCTGCGTCATTCTGAGGAAACGGTTCCTCCCTTCTGGACCTCACAGAACCGCGACCCAAACATGCCTTTTTATGCAGCAGTCATATAATAAAAGAAATCTGCTGCTGTTTTAGGATTGTTCTAGTTCTGATACATTACTTAGAACTAAAAGGTTCTGCTAGAAGTATCAAAATCAGAGGTAGTTATGAAATTAACGAAGGTCATTAAAATATGAATGTTTTACAGCTCCTTAATTAAAGAGAATATATTGTTTTTTTGACTCAATTATTCCCTGAAAATGTTTTAAACGATACCGAAGTAGAACCCATCCAAACATTTGTAAAAATAAAATAACATAAAATGACCTTTAATTAAATAAAGTTTTGTCATGCTCTACTAGCTTGTACACAGGTCTTTTTCTTTACTTTTTCTCTACCCTCTGGATCAATCTACTTCTCTGTTTTCAATATCAAATATGATATTTTTCCAGTAAACTGAACCAAATAACTGATATTTATATTGTTTCAGATGCTCCACCAACCAGAAGTCTGTTTTTGTTCTATGAGCTGCACATCTTCATTTCTCTCTTGAAAATGATATAAACACACGTCCTTTCAGACAGAAATGCAGTTTTCTATATGTTTATTTAATCCACATGTTCCCGCTACTTTCCATTTATCTGTCTGATGTTAGTTTTTAATTGCCTTTTTATTTTTGCAGGTTAAAACTCTGTTTTTCATAATAATATTTACTTTATTGATCTCACAATGGAAAAATCATCCTCTGCATTTAACCCGTCTCGTAGGAAGCAGTGGGCTGCCATTGTGCGGGGCCCAGGGAGCTTTCAGGGGCCAAAGGTCTTGCTCAGGGACCCAGAGTGACAGGCTGTGGGATTTAATCCAGGGTACTTGTGACCTCTCCAGGATGCAAATGCCCTGCTCTCTTACTACTAGGCCACCACTCCCTATCATGGTGCAGCGAATATCTGTGACATTTAAACGCGTCAGTAAATGTTTCAGTTTATCATTGGTTCTATCAGCACTCAGTCAGAAACATGCAGAGCAGGTATCAGCAGTTTTGTCCCTGGCGGCACCCCGTAACTTATTTGCTGCAGTTTCCACCATCTGAACGCTAGAGGGAGCTCAAATGTAACTTCAGCTTTCTTTCATAACTGCAGGACTTGTTAGTTCAGGAAGTTTGTGATTCTGTTTTACTTAAAGAAATGTCCCTCATCAACAGACTGTAGAAATGTAAAAACAGCCACAATCGTTCACATCTTCAGATCTGCAGGTGGAAATAACCAACTTTACTACAGTCTATTAACTCAATTATTTATAGTTAATGCACTAAGGACAGATTGTTTGCAGCTTATTTCCGTAGATACACATAAGGAGCCACAGAACCGAGCTAAAGACCCAGTTATGAAATCTGAGTGAATTCAGTTGGATTTAAACTGAACTGAACTAAAATGTACCACATTAAAATTTTAATGTCTACTCTATTATTAAACTGAACTGAATCCAACAAGTCTTCCTCTTCAACCATTACTGTGCTGTTAAATACAACACTGTAATGTGCTTTACATTAATGCTATGACAAAAAATGGAAAAAAGGCCAAACTGATTTATATTATGAGATTAAAAAAGGTTGCTGACTTAATAAGTATCACTCAGGAGCATACAACAAGATTAAGATGTTCTTCTGTAATGGAGGTGATATGGATTAGTATATCTTCATCTTTTACAGCTAGTTCTAGATTGACAGCAATACAATCCTGATGGTCTGAAGACTTTTAGACTGAAAATGTTCCAGAACGTTTCCAGCAGGTGGCTACTTGATGCAAATCATTGAAAGGAAAGTAAAACAAGAAGAACAAGCTTCATGTTTTCTGATGACAGAAGAAGTTTCCATCCATCAAACATTAGCACCATCTGCTGCTACGTCACTGAGCTAAGGACAACTTTTGGTCAAACACTCCACACATCTCACCTTTATGGTGGAGTGACAAGAACATAGCCAGAAGAAGTCCTGTCTACCACAACCAACTCAGTGAACCCAAAAAACGAACATGTTGAACACACCATCCCCACAGTGAAACATGGTGGTGGCAGCATCATGCTGTGGGAATGCTTTTCTCCAGCAGGGACAAGAAAGCAGGTCAGAGTTCATGGGAAGATGGATGAACCTAAACCCAGAAGATCGATGGCGCTAAATCAGGACAATTCTGGAAGAAAACCTGTTTGAGGCTTTAGAAGACCTGAGACTGGGGTGGAGGTTCACCTTCCAGCAGGACAACCACCCTAAGCATACAGCCAGATATACAATGAGATGGTTTAGATCAATGCAGATTCATGGCTTAGAATGGCCTAGTTAAAGTCCAGATCTAAATCCAACTGAGAATCCGTGACAAGACTTGATGTTCTCAGATGTTCTTCATCCAATCTGACAGAGCTTGAGATGTTTTACAAAGACGAATTCAGTCTGTAGATGTTCAGAGCTGGTGAGACAAACCCAAAAGACCCGCAGCCAGAGGAGGTTCTACAAAGTTCTGACTCAGGGGGGCTGAACATAAATGCACTCCACTCTTTTCAGATTTTTATCAGTGAAAGGTTGGAGAACCAGGAATATTCTGACTTCACATTTATGATCTACTTTGTGTTGGTCACAATAAAACACAGTAAAACTTTAGATTTAATTATATTTTTCAAACCGTGTCAAGTTTTATATGATCATCAATAAACTGAGAGTTTATTTGATGTCTGGAACACCAACATTATCAAATCCTGGAGAATTTGATCAACGCTGCAGGAAACAGAAGGAGAATAAAATCTGATGTTTAATCTTCTAATCTGGAACGATTTAAAGCTAAAGCTTTGAAGAAGTCAGGTCCTCTGGCTGCAGTAACCTGATGGAGTCAGAAGGAACTAAACATCTCCGCTCCTTCAGTTTGTCCCACCTCATCCAGCAGGGAAGATGGTCTGCAGCAGGGAACAACCCTAACCCCGTCTTCCCCACCGTCTCCCCCATAAAGCTCGAGTCAGAGCAGCACCCCCCTCATTCCTAAAGGTCCTCAATAAACCACGTTTCCAGTAAATCCAGATACTTCGCCATGTCCTGGTCATTTCCATGGCGACCACTACGACAGCCTGCAGGCCAAACAGGGGCCACCCATGAGGAGAGGAGCCTGCATGGAGGGAAACGCAGCTCTGAGTCGCTGTTTTCTGGGAGAAAAGACTTGGCAGCAGCTGATCTGCCTCCATCATGACATGTATGTCACAGCCTCAACGTTCCTCTGACGTCAGCCATCCCCTCTGAGTGATGCTTTGTTTCTGGAATCACCTAATCTCATTCAGAGACCGGGACCGGGTGGAGGCCTGATTCCTTAATCCGCTGCTTCTCTAAGGCTCTGAATTCCCAGCAGACTGGGGCTTTATGTCTGCAGACACCCTGAGCTGCTCTGAGCTGGAGGTACACAGGTCAATGTTTGAGGGATGTCACATATCACACTGAGCAAAAGCTTTCAGAAACAGGGCCATCATTTCATCAAGGGTTTAATGTGAAGATCCTAACACCACCAATCACAGCAAGGGATACACCTCTCAAGAACATCAGGAATACTGATGACCAGGATCCAACAGTCTGCTCACCCCACTGCTGCTGCAGAGGACTTCGATTCATCCTAAATCTTGGCTGCAGTCCAGCAGTTTTCATACAAAAAAGAAGAAGCATGCCTTAAACATGATTTTCCTTCTCTGATCCATCCAGGATGTTCTTTGGGAACAGCTGGGAGTCTTGGATCAGCACTGAAGGATGTTGTCCCTGCCTAAGGACAAATAGGTCCAGATTTCACAGATTAGTGACACAGGATGTGAGGCTTTGTTTGCTAATGGATTTCCTCCTCAGACATCAGAACCGGTCTGCAAACAGGTGACACTTTCAGTGAAGATCAGGGAATAAACTGCAGGAAGCAACAGCCATAAACCTGACCATATTCACCACAATAATGGACCCTTCAGTGCTTCAGAATATCAACATATTTCTGTAGCATTTTAACATATTTATTTTCATTTTATATTATTTTTAATTTGAATGTGAATTATTTAACTTTGTTTTTCAAAATAAGAACATTTTTGTCTACAAATTCCTTTTGTAATATTGTTAAATTCTTACAATAAACCTTTAAACTGTTAAATAATTGCACCTTTCACTTTGGTTCTCAAATGTTTGGGTTAAATCTGAAAAGTTGATTCAACATTTCTGTTAAACACAAGATTAAAAATATGGTAACTTCAGTTTCCATAAAGTTCTAGATGGACGGGAAGTTTCCATCTCAGAACTCTCTGGGAACCAACTTCAGTTCTACTTCCTGTCTTTCAAACTGGGAGATCTTTGGGATTCTTCAGCAAACATCCCACTTAGACTCAGTACTGGTTCATCCCTTGAGTTTAGGAGCATTTTTACACCAGAAGAAGTTTAACTACTCAGAAACTGGAGTTTGGTGATAAAGCAGCCAAAGTCAAAATCACAGCTGAAGAACATTAAGAGTCCAGGAAAGTCTGGATCACTGGAAGGAAAACAGAGCGAAGTGAGCGCTGGATCAGGAGTTTAGGACACAACAGCTTGGAGAACGTGTATTTAACTGAGATTTCATCATGTTCTAACATAGTCCAAGTCCAACACTGGTTCTGCTGAGTCTCTGGGAACAAATTTATCAGGTTCATGTCAAGTTAGTCAAGTCAAGTTTATTTATTTAGCGCTTTTCAGCAACAAGGCATCAAGGTGCTGAACTTAAGGAAAAACATTACAATGATACAGAAAATCAAACAACAGAGGTAATTAAAAAAATAAAGTGAATAGAATGATGGATAAGAAAATGAAAGGAAAATTGAACTGAAAACTTCACTAATAATGTTTAGATGGCCTAGTCAAAGGCCACTCTAAACAAATATGTTTTTAATCTTGATTTAAAGTAATTTAGGGTTTTTACAGTTTTCTGGCAGTTTATTCCAGATTAGTGGAACATAAGAACTAAAAGCTGCTCCATGTTTGGTTCTGGTTCTGGTTCTACAGAGTAGATTTGAGCCAGAAGACCTGAGAGGTCTGGGTGGTTGATCCACTGACAACAAGTCTGTAATGTATTTTGGTGCTAAGCTATTCAGTGATTTATAGACTAACAGAAGTATTTTAAAGTCTATTCTCTGAACTACAGGGAACCAGTGTAGGGACTTTAGAACCGGGCCGATGTGCTCCACTTTCTTAGTTCTAGTGAGGACACGGGCAGTAGGGTTCTGGATCAACTGCAGCTGTCTGATCCACTTTTTAGGCAGACCTGTGAAGACATCGTTGCAGTAATCAATTCTACTAAAGATGAACGCATGAATTAGTTTTTCTAGGTCCTGCTGAGACATTAGTCCTTTAATCCTGGAGATGTTCTTTAGGTGATAGAAGGCCGACCTTGTTACTGTCTTTATGTTCCTCTGAAGGTTCAGGTCTGAGTCCATCACTACACCCAGGTTTCCAGCCTGACTGGTGGTTTCTAGCTGTATTAACTGAAGCTGTGTGCTAACTTTTAAACGTTCTTCCTTTGGTCCAAAGATTATTACTTCAGTTTTGTTTTGATTCAGCTGAAGAAAATTTAGGCCCATCCATGCATTGATTTCTTCTAAGCGCTTGAATGGGTTCATGGTCACCTGGTGACATCGTAACGTATAGCTGTGTGTCGTCTGCATAGTTATGATAACTTACGTTGTTGTTTATTGGAGTCATGCGGGTCTAATATTAACAAAAAGAATCACTCATTAAAAGTGTTGATGTGCATGACTGACTTTTTCTTGCTGCTTTCTGGACGTTTCTGGATCTGCTAACGATGGGGGAGGAAGGGGGACATCTTCTCCTTGTTTCCTCCTTTCTCCTCCCTGCATCTGTTTGCATTCCTCGCAGTTAATGAGTGTTTGTCTGATCCCTGCAGGGGGGTGTAAGGACAGCCCGCCCCGTCGGGCTCAGTGATTCTGGGAGGTCGTTACTTCATACCATCCAACATGCTGCAGAGAGAAAACTCTGCTGCTGCTGCTGGTTTTTCCTCCAGTCAATCATTCCTGGACTGCAGAAGTTATTGGATCACATATTAAAGCCAATGCTGGGAATACGGCACGGATTATTTCCTCTGAACCAAACCCAGATAAAGGTCCAAACTGATAGAAACTCCTGTTCCAAACATGGTGCCAAACACAGAACAAAGCACTAGCAGAGAAAGACCAACAATAAGGCTTTTATTTTGAAAAACTGAATCATTTATCCCAGCAGGATGACAAAGACAGACACACTATGTGAAATTCCTGACCTTCTTTTTAGGCTCCAGCATGACCTATCAGGCCCCGACCAGAAGATAGGAACCAGAAGATGAGAGACAGCATCTCGAACATCTATCAGTCTGGAAAGAGTTCCAGATCCATGTCTAATGCTTTAGACTCAAAGGAACTACAATCAGAACCATCATCCACACATGGAGAAAACATGGAACAGTGGAGAACCTTCAGAGGAGAGGCTGACCTACCAAAGTTACTCCATCAACAATAATCCAGGAGGTCCCAGAAGAACCCAGAACAACATGCAAAACTCTGCGGGCCTCACTGCCTCAGTCTGCTGGAAAGCTGAGGATGAGGAGAGATTTTATTTCTCAGCATCCGAGTGAGTCCATGACGACATTCAAGTCCATGAGGACAAAACAGTTCTGGAACAGCCGAGCCAGAGTCCAGAACTAAATCTGACACAATGTCTGTGGGCTCACCTGAAGAGGGCTGAGGGCAGGAGATGACCTCACAGTCTGAGAGATCTGGAGAACGTTTGGAGACAGAGTAGTTTCATTCAGACTGAAAGTCACCCAGAAGGTTCTCCAGCAAGGTGTTGGTGGGTCACTACACTGGTGCAACCAGTTTGCTTCAGCATTTGAACAGATTTACGAGTTTTTCAGATACATTTTACAGGATAAATTTCATGTTAGAGAAAATGTTTCAGATTGATTTATCACGCTCTCGTTTATTTTACACTTCCAGCTCATGAATGTCTAAATCAGCCTATAGCTTCAATATTACACACTGGAGTTTTAGGTGACCTTCTGTGTTCTTCTGGATTTTTCCAGTGTTCCCTTGTTGTGTAAAAGCAGCTCTGCAAACAGAGACATGAAGCTGAAGAGAGTTCTCATTTCAGCTCCAGCGGACGGGCTGAGAGGGTGATGAATGCTGCTGCCGCCTGAAATCACAAATCAAGCTCCTGCTGCAGCGCGCTTCTAGCAGCCACAGAAAGAGCTCTGAGGCCCACGTCCACTCTCATCAAGTCACTGAGTGGAAACGTCTGGTGCTGAAACAAGGAGCTTTACTGGAGCGACCTGAGACTGCTGCTGAGGGGGTCTGAGGGCTGGACCCGGCCTTTGTTGCTGTCGTCTCCACGGCAGCTCACCCATTGAGGGCAGAGTGGGAGATATGTAGAGCAGCAGCGGTTAAAGTGTTCCCTCTGCTGGGAAACAAACAAAAGAGATAAAGGAACCTAATGAACGGTTGGAGAGCAGTGGGTAAAGAGAGGGAAGCAGAGAAGAAGCAGACAGAAAGTGTCCTCTGTGTTAAATGTTTCTGCACCGTGCCAAGACCTGCACAGGGGAGGTGGAGGAGGTGGTGTTCTCTGTTTTTACTGTCCTGCCCAGAAGTCGGAGGCAGGCCCGGACTTGTCTGGCCAAGGTCAAACTGTGGACGTCAACAACGCCATGCAGCTGGGCCTCCTTCTGGCTCAGACTCTGTTTGTAGCTGTTTTTCAGTCCCTCCCCCTTCCCAAACAGGGATCACCTGGGCAGCTCTCTCAGTTTCACTGCAGGTGTCAGGCCAGATCTCTGTGAATGTGGGACATCCTGTTTGTCCTGAAGCCGTAAACCGCCTCTGTCTCATCAGAATCCAGAGCGCTGGTCCGACATTGCATGAGGATGAGATGTTCAGGTGCATGCTGAGGGAACAATGCACCCAGGTGGTGTGAAATGTCGCAGGCTGTGGTGTAAGAGGAGAATGTGTTGGTAACTGAGTCCAGTAGTTAGCCAGCATTGTTTTGTCCCAGATTGTTGTGTTACCTGGACAGCACCACGCTGCAGCGCCTTCCAAGGTGGCGCTGAAGACAGACAACATCAGGAGTCACAGTCTGGTAGCAGAGCCACTTTCAAAGGCAGAAGGTCCAACGATAAAATATGACACATTTAAGTGAAGGAAATCCTGAGCAAGCATTTGGCGACAATCAGAACCAGAACCAGGCTCAGTATGAGCAGACATCTACCTCCTTTGCCTGGGTGTTTAAGAGGGCAGAAATAACTTATTATGTTCCAACCATAAGGTTCTGTTTATTGTATCTGGATTTTATATGACCTTGAAAAACAAACGAGTGCAGAACTTTGTAGAACCTCCTCTGGCTGCAGGCCTTTATATGGGTTTGTCTCCACCACCTTTGAACATCTACAGACTGAATTCTTCTTTGTAAAACGTCTCATGCTCTGTCAGATTGGATGGAGAACATCTGAGAACATCAGTGTTCACATATTCTTAGTTAAGATTCAGGTCTGGACTTTGACTAGGCCATTCTAAGACAGGAATCTGCTTTGATCTAAACCATTCATCGTGTCACTGGCTGAATGTTCAGAGTGGTTCTCCTGCTGGAAGGTGAACCTCCACCCCGGTATCAAGTCAACGGCAGCCTCTAACAGGTTTTCCTCCAGGGTTGTCCTGGATTTAGTTCCATCTATCTATCATCAACTCTGACCAGCTTCCCTGTTGCTGCTGAAGAAAGTATCCCCACAGCATGATGCTGCCACCACCATGTTTGACCCTGACGATGGTGGATTCACCATGTTGGGTCCATGAAGGGACTCAAAAACATCAAACATGACTTCTTACAGCTTGCTTTCAAAAACGTCTTTCTCCTTCTTACTCTTCCATGGAGATCTGATTGGTGGAGTCCACAACTAATAGTTGTTCTGTGGACTGGTTCTCCCTTGGGGTGTCACAATCAGAGAGTACTGTTTGGATCCAATATTATTAGTAGGTTATAATATTAGAAGTACCATGCATCTCTGCATGCTAAAAGTATATTTGTCCAACTGGACAGACTTGTCCTTGATGCTCAAACCTGAGTCTGATATTAGTGACTGAGAAGCTAAGGTACATGCAGAGTGGAGGGGCCATCATGGTGAGGGTAAAGGACAAGTGCAGACAGGTAAATGTGTGTTGACTGTAGCTGTTATCTCCATAGCAACCATAATGTCACAGCGGCATATTTTCCTGAGGTCTTTCACCTCCAGCCATGATTGTCTCCAACCTCCAGAAGGTTGGTTCATGTTGGATCATGTTGGTTAGGGAGAGCTGGGTCTTCATCCATTGTGGTGAGGATATGAACATGTTCAACATGTTTGAACTCATGCTTGTTTTATTTGTATAAAACCCTGAGTTTACTCAAATTATCCGTGTTCCTGCAGAGCCTCAGGGTCGTAAACCTTCTCCCCTGCTGGACCTCCACAGCTGGTCCGGTCTCATGTTCTCTGCTTGTCCTCCAGTCTGCTCCCTCAGCCGTTCCTGTGTAAGACCTACAAAAGAGCATCGAGCAGCCGGGTGAGATGAATACACAGGACCTCCCCCTGACTCCCTCACCATTGTGTCCCTCACTGTGTGTGTGTGTGTGTGGGTGTGTGTGTGTGTGTGTGTGTGTGTGTGTGTGTGTGTGGGTGTGTGTGTGTGTGTGTGTGTGTGTGTGTGTGTGTGTGGGGGTGTGTGTGTGTGTGTGTGTGTGTGTGTGTGTGTGTGGGTGTGTGTGTGTGTGTGTGTGTGTGTGTGTGTGTGTGTGTGTGTGTGTGTGTGTGTGTGTGTGTGTGTGTTTCTTTGGACTGTGTCAACCCAGTATACACGGAGGCAAACATGCTCCAATGATCAACTCATGTTTGTTTTTACCTCCAGAACTTGTCTGGTCCACATGTCTCAGAGGAGGTTCACTGTTTCCTAATGAGGTTCTGGTTTTTGGTTCTGAGTTCGGTGTGTGACGCTGTCAGAGTCCGTTCAGATCCAATTTATTACAGAAGAAATTAAATATCTTAATGATCACAAAGCAGGTGGAACGTTTTGGATCTTAAGGAAGACTAACCTGCAGTGATCCATGATCTCACATCGGTTCATCATTAGTGTGAATGTCAGGTGACCTTTAACCTCTTTTATGTTTTCCAAGGTGGAATAATTATAAAGCTGCAATAATTTCCAGCAACATACCTCGGTGCACCAGTTTGAATTTAAATATATCTGTCGGTAGTCCTCCTTCTTCATTGTATTGTCCATTATGAAATGAACCAGTACCACTGGCCGTCAAAACACTCCCACAGCATGATGCTGCCACCACCATGCTTCACAGTTGGTACACTGTTCTTAGGTTTGACTCCTCTAAACATTCTTCCTGTCACTGTGTCCAACCAGGCTAGACTGAAATGTTGGGCTGACCGGGTATTTTCAGGCAGAACCCCGACTCTGGAACCAACTTAGACCTTGGCTCCGCCACTGACCCAGGCATCTATAAATCCAAGCTTAAGACCTATTTTTTTTAAAAGGCTTTTAATATCAAGTAGCATGGTGGCAATTTATCTGTGACTCATATTTGTCTGTTGTCTGCTGTTATGTTTTCATGTCTTGTTTCTCTCTGTGTTTTTGTGATTTTACACCTTAGCCGGTTGTTATATAAAAATAAATAAATAGATAACTGAAAGAAAATGACTTGTCTGACTGTCTCTCCTTAAGACATTTGGTTTATCCAGGAAGCAGAAGCTTTTCTTTGTTTAACACCTTCTCAGTCCATGGTGAAGATATACTGGTTACACTGGTGCTCCGGCAGGTTCCATGCCAGGTATCCGTTTTCCCCCAACACGGTTCGGAGCCCGCTCTGGTTCCTGAATGTGATTTCGAACCAGTGAATTTCCACTAATGAAAAGAGGTTCCAGAGCGTGAACACTGGTTCAACTCGGGCATCGCAGAGTTCTTGGTTCTTCTGTGTGAACCGTGGGCGGGACAGAGCTGAAGACAATAGAAGCAACAAGTGCACAAGTAAACATTATTCATATGTTTGCAATAACACACTGAACATACATTGTATAACTACTGGTTTCTGTTACACTCGCAGATGCTGAACATATACAGATGAAAACATCATACATCCACTGCCCCCCTCAGTAATAACTCTAGTTTATGGAAGCTCTCTTTCTGCCATAGAGGGAACATTGAGCAGCTCAGGAAGCTACGCTGTCTCTTCCTACCACGCTGTGTAACGCCCCCTGTTGATCACTCAGGCTTGGTTCCCAGAACTGGTGGAAATGCGAGCTCAACAAAACACCAAAGTTCTTTGGTGGAAAAACACTAACGTAGGCTAGACCCTCTGAGGTTCCTAGGTTGTTTCTGAACATCCCAGCCAGTTGGTTTTCTTCTGACAGTGAGTTTGGGTCAGAGACATGGACTCTAAACTGGTTCTAGAGGATAAAGTAGGCTAACATTAACCTTCTCAAATTAAATTGAGCCTCATTTAAATATAAAGTACTGTGCAAACATTTTAGGCAGGTGTGAAAACATGCTGTAAACAAAGAATGCTTTCAGAAATATAAATGATGATTGTTTATTTCTATCAATTCACAAAATGCTAAGTGAGTGAACCCAAACATAAAGCCAAAGTCATTAAGAACTATCTTAAGCATAAAGAAGAACAAGACTTACTGGAAGTGATGGTCTGGCCCCACAGAGTCCTGATCTCAATATCGAGTGTGACTGGGATTACATGAAGAGACAAGTCAAGTTTATTTATGTAGTGCTTTTCAGCAACAAGGCACTCAAAGCGCTGGACATACGGAAAAACATTACAATGATACAGAAAATCAAACACAGAAAAACAAATCAAATGACATTAATAATCCTTGGGAGTTTACTGGTAAGAATACAATCCTTCTAAGCAATCAAAAAATCTATGAAGCCACATTTAGGTAAAAAGAGGATTAGAAGAAAGACCACATTAGGCAAGAGCAGGGAAAACAATCATATTTCACACATTATCCTTAGCAGGATACAAATAAGCAACACATATATACGAGACAACAGATTGCAGGGATCCGGTGAAGGTGGTGTGAGGGGGTGCATATGTTTATCTTGAGCATGTGTGTGTGTGCAAGTAAGTCCATGAAGCACTGTCACAGAGGCCATTGTCCTTGATGATACGTTGGAAGGTTCATCAACCGGCCACAAAGTTCTGAGCAGGTCCACAGATGTCCTCAGGGAAGGGAGGGGGCAGAGGGAGCAGAGCGTCATGTTTACATAACTTCCAGGAGAAGTTGAAGATAACCAGCCATCAAGGCCGTGCAGGGGAGCCAGATTCAGAAAAACAATAATTATTTGGGTTAGGCTGACTCTTAATTTTCCGTCAGCCTTGAGAGTCTCGCTGGTGCTTCTCAAAGGCGAATCCAAACAGCCAAATTCCAGGTCCTTTCCACCAGATCCGAACGAACAACTTCATCTTGTAGGATCAAGTCCAGTTTGCCATTCTGGTCCCTTAACATTTCTGCAGAACTGCAGCAGACGTTTTCCCAATTTTTACGATATGCCAGGTAACCGCAAACTCCGAAAAGCAGAAATCCTGTTATCAGAAATCCAATTATGTACATATCTTCCTCGACTGACATCATTGTCAGACACACAATCTTCCACTTCTGCCAGGAGTCCATTGTGTATCCGGAGAAGAATGTCCGGGCAAGAGGGCTCTCCCTTACCCTGTCTTCCTGTCGAGATAATTTGATCAATTGCGTTGAGAGACCAGCTGACCAGATCCATAATTTACAATTCAGGAGATATGCAAAGAGAGGCCTAGAAAGAAGACAAGACACAGAGACAGAAGGATGTGAGAAAGCTTCCATCCACAGAAGATCTGTGGTTAGTTCTCCAAGATGTTTGGAACAACTTACCAGCCGAGTTCCTTCAAAAACCGTGTGCAAGGGTACCTAGAAGAAATGATGCTGTTTTGAAGGGAAAGGGTGGTCACACCAAATATTGATTTGATTTAGATTTCTTGTTTGTTCATTCACTGTTGATTGATAAAAATAAATGATTAACACTTCCATTTTTCAAAGTATTATTTGTTTACAGGATTTTTTCACACCTCCCTAAAACTTTTGCACAGTACTGTATGTTTAAAGTTAGGTTGGTACCAGCAAACCAACCAGTTTACTGGTACCTACTGGTTTTAATTAGTACCCACTGTGTTAACAACCGTGGTCCAGTATAAACCAGAATGGTGCCAGAAGCTTGTTGGTCGACACAAACAGGGTGTGGTCAATGCACAGCTTTCTAAGAGACAGAGGGGTGTATGTGTATATCTGAGCCTGCATGTAGAATTTTGACCCATTGTGGATCAGAAGAAATTCACAGTAAACTCAAAGTTGTGCAGCTGGTTCTGATAAGGAACTCAGTTCAACCAATGTTTGTGGTGCATCTCTTCAGAAAACGTTAGTTGAAATGGGTTTCATTGCATTTGAAATATTATGTGTAAATAATGTATAAAAGGGCCCGGCGTGTGGCGACCCGTATATGGAGGCTTCAGTTGTCCTGGTTTGGGTCATGACCCCAGAGATCTGTGCTGCATGTCTTCCCCCTCTCTCCACCCCACATCCTGTCTGCTAACTTTCAAAAATAACAAAAATAAAGGCCACTAGGCCCGCAAAAGATCATGTATAATAACCAGGCTTGTTTAGACCCAATTGGACCAACCAAGCCGGGTACTTTTCAATTTTTCACCAAGATATTTAATTTAAAAAAACCTTCCCTTCTAGCCTCAGAGAAAACTGCCAGCCAGACAGAAAGCTGACCCAAGCTGAGAGAACCCAGATTAGAAGCTCAAACTGGGTCCAAAACGTAAAAAGCACCTGATCCAACTGGAGGTTCGGATCCCTGCACTACAAGGCTGATAATCTGCAAGGTTCTGAATTCATGTTAGTTGTTATTGATGTGTTTATGGGTTAATTATATTTTCATTAGCGATTTTATTGCTGGTTAATTAAAACATGTTTAATCAGACTAACGGGTTTTCAATCGTGCATCACGTTCCGTCCAATCATGCAGGTCAATCACAGACACTCAGATAACTGGATCCTCATTATTAACCCGAGCGGACGGGTTCGGATTTACATCACCTGGATCACCTCACTGACATTACTACATCTCACTGGGCCAGAACCAGTGGACCGAAAAATAACTGGGCCAGAGCAAACACTGAAACTGGTTGGGTGGAAGAAATCCTGTTGTCACGCTCGGAGGTTTGGAGGCAGGACCGGAATGCAGAACATGGCGAGGAGGCCACATGGTGAGTAGATCAAGTTTAATGTTGAACGCAGACTTACAGGCAGGCAGAGTACAAAGTTCAGGCAGGAAATCCAAAACAAGTTCAGGAGGCAAATAGAAACAAAGCACAAGGAGGAAGTCGGGAAGACAACAAGGGTAGTTAACGTGAGGAACCAGCGAGGAACAATGAAAACCAGGAAGCTAATATACTGAGGGACGTGGAGTAAGAACCAATGAAACAGGGAGATGGGTAATCAAGGGAAACATGACAGGCTGCAGGGGGACTGAGCTGAATGTGTCTAATAAAACTAATGAGCAGAAGATAGGCAGGGACATGAGCAACTGAACAAAAACTCGACTAAATAACAAAACCAAAGGCAAACAGATCTACTGGAAAACAAACACATGAACACAAGAATCCAGGAAGAATAGCTCCGAGAAGTAAATTAACAAAACCCAAAATGGCAGATCCTGACACCTGTCTTCAGACAACCTGAAGGAACATCTTTGTTTTGTGTTGTAGCTCCAAACTGAACATCAGAGAGGCAACTGTTCCTCTGGGAGGTTTCTGAAGCATTTAGAATCAAACCTGGCTCGGTTTGTTAGTTATTGCTGGTACCAGGCTGAACATGTAGATACTTGTCGGTTTCCAGGCGGCTCCTCAGCAGATCTCCTGAAGCTGGACAATCGGAGGTGAACTTCTAGAAGAATATTAACTGTTTCAGGCAAAAGTTCAAACTGCAAAGCAGCTTTAGAGATTCTCTCGGAAACATTTCTTCCAGTGGGAGGACTTTACCCTGCACTGGAATGTTGGTCGTTTAAATGGTTCTGAATGATCCTGCTTCTGTTGGAGGTTCTGTTTTCCTGAAACTTAACTGAACTCTAACCAACCAGCTTTGTTCTAAATCTATCCAGCTTCTCCTCCCGTCAGCTTTTTCTGGGCTCCTCAGCCCCCACCTCACCCATCACCACCCCCAGGTCCTACAGGACAATGGTACCAGCCGTTACCCAGGAGACGGGCCTTTCATTAGCTGGGAGATAAAAAAGATGTATTCCCTGCCACTGTTTTCCCATCTTCTTGATAAGCTTCAGCTCAGCTGAGCTGCTAAAGCTCCCTTGCAAATCCCTTCCAAAGGCTCCTTCTGTGTTGCACCGTGCATGGGAGCACCAGCGAGGTTGTGGGGCAACAGAGAGAGACACATCCTGCCAAGCTGGTGGTTTCATCAGCTTCAGCTCACTGGGAGGCAGGATCTCCAACTTATCTGCTAAACATGAGCCTGATGAGCTTCTCAGACTTCATGAACGTAACTTAAAGGGTCTAAACCTGCAGGGTTCCCTTGGTCCAGTAAGGACCCTATCTGAGCAGGTGAAGGGGTTTGCTTTTATTCTGAGGATGAGAAAATATTTGGATTTAAAACTGACAAAAACAATTCTTTCTTTACTTGAACTTTTATTTGATGCACACAGCATGAACTGATTCGGGCTCAGATTCTTTCAACTCAATGTATTTTTAGATAACATCAGTCCTGCAGCACATTCCTTAAAATGACCAGACAGAGCAAAGATGTTCAGAGGATCTCCAAAGGAAATTTCCTCAGAGAAACGTTGGTAATCTGGCAGCATTCAAGGAATAACAACAGTGTGATGGTAGGAGGTTGTATCATGGTATGGGCTTGGACCATCTCCTCTTTTGCCGCAAAGCATCAATGCAGAAAAGCTCAGCAGGGATTTTAGAGCAACATCTGGTGCCTTCAGGATCTTCACATCTTCTCCATGACAATGGACAATCACATGTCAAAGGTCTGACTGAGGAAGAGGAGGGCACAGCCGTTGGCCTGGGCTGCCTGCAGACCTGACCCGTCCCAAACAGAGACTGATGGACCTCGACCTGGTGGACACCTGAAGATGTGTTTGCAGGAAAAAAATGGAAGAAAATAACACCTGGAGGTCTCCTCAATAACAGACTGTACAAAGCCTTGGAGAATTATTCACTCCTCCAGAGCTTCATCAGGTTCTGTCCCGTTCCAACCACAACTTGTTCTGATCTACAGTGTTTTATCAATACAACGTAGACCAGCACTGTCCAGTGGAAGGAAAATGATTCATGGTTCACATCGTTTTTACAAATAATAATCTGAAAAGTGTTGGTGCATTTATTAGACTGGATTTTATTTAGGGGTATCAGAGTTAACGGGGTAGAATGCCAACGTACACTTCAGAGTGTTATTTGCAAAACATTTTCTTTCCCATTCATAGTTCTGCTCCACTTTGTGATGGTCTTTCTAACGAGACCCAAATAAACCACGGTGAAGTTTATGGTTGGATCAGGACAGCATGTGGAAAGGTTCAGGGAGTGTGAACACTTTCCTTCAAGGGTCTGCACATCAGAATCCTGGGATCCTACCCCAGCTCCAATGGCTGCATCCTGATCTCAGCCACGTCAGGTGTTGCTGTTTATCACTTTCAGTTAGCAGCATCTCTGTGTTCGGAGCAGTCAGGGTAACGTTTCACCTGGAGGCTCCTCTTACCTGCTGTCGTCAGCGAGGCCAGGGAATAATACCTGCATCAGGTTACTGCGGGCCTCTCATCTAACATTACCTGCTGCATTATGATCACGAGGCCTGATATCCAGCTGGAGGACTCTGTCCAGCAGGTTCAGCGGTCCAGGGGGGTCCCCAGACCTTTCTGGGTGGGGGGGATGTCAGCTCCCCTTTCCAGGAAAAATAGACTCCGGTTGTGGATGAGAATGAAGGATCCTGGCTTTGCAGCAGAGTATTGGGTGTCCATCATGGAGTAGAGTAGTGTTACAGAACACTATCTGGGCCCTTCATCTCATCATTACCTCATCATCTAGCATAGCTCCCAGAGATCCTGTCTGTTAACAGTGTGTGTGTGTGTGTGTGTGTGTGTGTGTGTGTGTGGGAGGGGGAGTGTTTGTATTTGCAGTTGATGGCTGCAGCCATTCAGAGCCATTCGCTCTGACTGTGAGACACCTTTCTGCTCTGCAGCGGGGTCACAGAAAGCTGCAGTGTGGTCTACAATATGGAAGACAGGCGGTGATCTATGGGCCTGTGGGACACTTGTCCCTTTTGGACCTCACACTGACCTAATAAGGGACCACACATCCCAGCCCAATAAGGAACAACAGTGTGAATGAATGCAGACAAAGACCTGAAAGAGACACACAACCACCCCCTGCTGCCGTTCCCCACCGACCGCCTGATTACAGGCCAGAGCTGAGCAGGAAAACACAGCCATAAATTTCAAAGCTGAGAAGGAGAAGAGACAGACAGCAAGCAGAAGGAAACATTAGGAGACATCATCATAAAACATCAAGAACCATCATAGACCTTCATGGACCCTCATGGATCAACTTAGTCAGGATAAACACAGAGCTGAGCTCTTGAGGTGATCGTCAGGAGGTTTCTAGAATAAACTCTGCTTCGTTAGAGTCGACACGTTGTTGCTGCTGCTGATGATAATAATAATGATGATGATAATGATGATGATGATCAGTAAGAAGATTTCAGCTAACACAGAGAAAGCAAATGTTTGGACCTGTTCTCCTCACCAAACCATAAACAAGGCAGTTCTTCATGTTAAGCCATCACAGTTGACCTAAAGTCCATCAGTGGGTGTTAGCACTTCCTGTTTGGTGGTTGCACACGGTGGATCTGCTGGTTCTCACTGATCCTCTCCTCTTGATCTCATGTCTCAGTTATTCTGACAGGTGAGAACGTTAAAATGCCTCCTGCATGCTTGGGAACACTTCATGTTTCATACGTTTCTTCTTGGCATGCTTAACATACTCTAGCCTAGTGTTAGTTTAGCACTACTGTGGCTGTCCACCCTCTCTTTATCCTAGTCATAGCAACTGAATGAGCAGTTGCTATGATGTTCCTCCTGGTTCAGAATTCATCTGCTTAGCTTTTTCTCTCCTAGATGAAGCCATTAAAGGAGCTACTTCTGCCTCTCACAAAGAAAGTACTCCTAGATTAGTGTTTGTGTTTTTTGTGTTTATGTTTCATCAAACCCCCAGTCGGTATCAGTAGATGGCAGCCCACACTGAGCCTTGTTCTGGCGGTTTCTTCCTGTGAAAGGGAAGTTTTCTTTCAGGAGGAAACATTCACTGTGAATCGGCTCTAAAGCTATAAACTGAAAGGAACTGATAAGCTGAAGTGAACTTCTTCTCCTACATCAGGGCCACAGCATCTTTCAGAAGACCTCCATTTCATTCACTCATCCATCCATCCATAAAACTGGATCACACATAGAAAATCAACAGGCTGAGAGCAATCACTCATTCTGAGAACCTGGTCCCAGGAATCACACAGCGTTTTAGGAGGAACTAAGCAGCATCTGACCGCCTCACATCAGACCCAAGAGGAAGCTAGATTTTCCTGGATCTCCTGGATCCTGAGGTGCAACCAAAGAGCCTTTACGATGAGAGGATCACACTCTGACCTGCAAACAAAAACCAAACCACACCAAAATACACAGCCAGGTCTATCACAGTGACCCAGTTTGGACCAAGCTTGTGCTGTGGGACAGATGATCTCACATCTGGATACTTTGGTGTACAGAGGAGATCGTGGTCTGCTCACTGACTGCAAGGAGCCCAGGCCCAAGCCTAAACCTCCAGCCCCCCACCTTGTTTGACATAATGAGGTGTTTGTACTGATCTGCTGTTTTTAGTTTCCTCCATCATGGTTCTGTCCATGATGGTCAAACATCTCCACTTTGGTCTCGTCTGCCCAGAGGACATTGTTCCAGAAGTCTTGTTCTTTATTCAGATGCAGGTCCTGCTGCCATATTGTTTTCAGAGAGAAGAGGCTTTCCCCTTCAACTCTTCGAAGCAGCCATATTGGTTCTCTGTCATGACCTTTAACCTTTGACCTGCTAACTGTAGAGTCTGAGGTGGAGCTTCATGCTCTGACCTGCTGGGACGTCCACTCCTGGGGAGATGGGGAGATGGGCAGCTGTCTGCGATGCATCTGCTCAGCTCCACCTGGGTGCGTCTTCCCTTTAAATCCTGTGGAAGCAGTGAGGATGTATCAGTAGGAACGTTTATTGCAGCTCCTTGATGAGTTGAAGTTCTTATCAACGAGATGGCTTCAAGCTTGATGTTTTCCTGCAGCATCAGCCAAGCAGCTTTTAATGGACTTCTGAGAAACATTTTAATGTAGGTGCATTTAGTGAATGATAATCATATCAGATAAACCGACTGAAAAAAAGTGCTGAAAAATCTTTTTTATTGTCAAAGTAAAGAAAAAGTGGAAGCAGTGAAGGTAAAAAACACACAGAATCTCTTTGACATCAGCAGACACAGTGAACCATGAGATGAGACATCATTTAGGAGTTCAACAGCGTCCATGGTTGGTTTCTACACACTGGTAAAGTTTATCTGCAGACCCCAAAGTAACGTGAAATATAGTGACCCTGACATCTTACTGGACAACGTATCGGCAGCCCTGCTGAGTCTCTACAGAGGGGTTGAGATGTTGGTTGTTTCTGCACCAGAAACTGATTCTGAGGCTCCCAAACTAAACACATTCCCTCCCAGTCCTAAAAAGCTCTCCAGCCTCTTCACGCTGCCACCCTGCAGGGTCACAACTGTTGTTCTTGGCACATAGAAGGTCAGTTATTCATTTACAAGCCCTGCAGCCTCTCTGCACTGAGCGCCTTCAGATCCTAATTGTTGCAGGACTTTCCCTCCAGTTGTGTTGTGCCTGAACATTAAAACTCAAGTTGACTCTTTTATTTTGCATCTATTGTCCGAAAGATGCCGCAGGAAGAAAGAAACTCATTATTGAGTTACTGACCTTCTACAAAATAAACTTCAAGTTAGAAATCCTTAAAAACATTCTACTTAAAAATATGTGGAAGGAAAACAGTTGGATTAACAAAAAAAAATAAAGCTAACAGCAAATCAGTGCTACACAAAACATTGGCAAATAGCTCTAATGTTGCTGTGGTCAGAGTGTGCGGCCATCTTAAAACCAGTCAGAGGTTTGGTGTGGTCAACAATCAAAATGTTATTCCCATTTAGTACATCTGGCAGCCATGTTGGATTTTAAAGTTGGGTTGGGCGAGGAGCCTGCACCTTTCCAAGTCAAAATTCCCACTTCAAATGGAAGCCCAGTTGATTTCTCCAGCTGGGATCTCTCAGACATCTGAGAACATATGGAACCATGAGAATCCAGGTGTTTGCTTCAAAGCCACAGATCATTTATAAACTTTCAACTTTAGCTTCAATCATTTTAAGAAAATGATTTTACCTGAAGAATGGTAACCCTTCTGTGTCTCAGCCTTACTTTCTATTTGATCTATTTGGGGCTGAAAAGCTGCGGCGCTCCAGAAACTGCCCAATCAGAAGAAGAAAACAGGTTTTAAGCATGGTGGCCTGTGGGTACCCTCCTCAAGGATGAAGACCCTGAACTATCATGCTCGGTGCACAGTCGTGTCCAGAGTCCTGCATGTTTTAGATGTTTCATCAACACACCTCAGTCACTGAATAGTTTATTAGGAGGTTCCTGCAGGACCTGATGGCATGATGAGGAGCTAATTTTGCTGTTTGAAGCAGCTATGTTGAAGCAGCAGTTCTCACAGGCCGGTGTCTCCTGCATGATGCAGGAGACACCGGCCTGTGAGAACTGGAGGTGGAAACGCCTGCTCGTGGTGAGGAACGAACAGTTCGAGAACCTTGAAGAAAAGTGAAGATTGCTGACATGGCTCCTATTAAAGGACTACTTTCAGACGTTGTAGGAGGTCATGTTATCTTTATTGGGTACTGAGATGTTGGACAGATTAATCTGAGTTCTGTTCAGTCACCTCAAACTCCAGGAATGAGAATCATCATGTTTCCTCCAGGATGATGCATGAAGATCTACATGTTATATGGACATGTCCAGGTGTGACAGTATGTCGCTGATATGAGCCAACTAACAGCTACAGTCACTAACATCAACAAGCGTTTTAATCTGACTGATGAACTGAGAATCCCACATTAACCAAGTTCTGGTTAAAACTGAATGTCTTCTAAGTTTCCTGCAGAAAAAGGTTGCCAACATTTACCCTGGAGATCTGGACATTTTACGGCCCGCGTGCCACATCCAGAACATCAGATGTCCTAGACCGGCAGCCTGCTTTATGTTGAAGTAACCTCTGTCTTTTCTTCAATAGGGGAGCTACTTCACCCCAGTGCTGACTCATGCAGACAGTCATTTTGTGCCTTGGTGTTACTGGACCAAGCTGCATTTATTGGCTGCTGCTTCCAGCTGACACCATTACACAGTCAGAGTTTATCATCAGGTGTTTATTTAGAGTTCCTCAACAATCAGAGCGACTTATCCGGCCTGTTGAAAAATGCTCTGTCCAGCCCAGCTCTGGAGGCCTGGGTCTGGTTCTCTGCTGCATGTGCGCTGTGTGGTCAGGCTGCTACATGCACATCTGTGACCACTGCACACATAGATATAGCTCAACAGAACAGACACAGCCAGTAAATTATGCCAATAAGAGTTTGTCCGCTGTTGTTTTACTGAACTTTAATCAGGATTTGATTCCAGTTTAGCATGGAGCTTGTGGTGCTATTAAAATGACCGTAGTAGAAAGTGTAACCTTACTGGATCGGGTTTCAGTCCCAGAGTTTCTGGGTGTTTTGCTTCCTGATGACGGTAATTGATTTATTTTACTGGCCTTTATTTGTACATTTGACTAAACTAGAAAAATTTGCATTTCCTGCGAAAATGCAGTATGAATGCTGTAAGCTGAATGTTTTAGCTGAAAGCTGGCAGAAACAAACTGAAATTGACTGCAGAAAATCTGCTGAAATCTGATAAATTAGTAGAAATAGCAGAAAATGCAAAGAAAAACTGTCATCTGATCTGTTTGAGCAGGAAGACTATTAGCTATAAAACAGCTTAACAATGTAAAGTTACCTCAAAACTACTTGAAATAGTTGTTGAAATGCAAGGACTGACAAAAACTTTAAAAAAGCAGGAAAGAGCTGCCATAGATGAGCTGAAAAAGCATAGACTGAAGTAAAAATATAGCCTAAGTTGAAGTCAGTGCTAAAATACATAAAAAATTGCAGAAATTTTAGAAAAAAATGAACTAACAACAAATATGCTGAAGAAACACAAAAACAAACAAGAAATTGCCTAAAAAACGCAAAAGTGTTCTTTGTTAAGACAGAAGAGAGGAGAAAGAGAAGCTAAAATGCTAACATTAGCATATCGGCTATCGCTAGCATGAAGACTGATATTAATTTAACCCATCTACCATGCAAAAAGCAATATATAAGCTAAAATTAGCTAAAATTCTAATGCTTACTACAGCGTATATTCAAAAGTCTATGAAATTGCCGTTTAAAATTATTCACTCTTCAGCATTCACACAATAATAATAATAATAAACTAGAAAATTTCTGAAGAAATTTAGACGGGGCCTGCCTCTTGGTGTGTGCTTCTCGGACCAGAGCCAAAGGTTGAGGGGCTGAGGTACAGAACCAAAGCAACAGAACGGTGTGCATCATGATTGAGGGTAGAAGACCTGTTCTTGTTTCACCAGTAATCATGTGATCCAACAACTTGTCCATAATCAAAATGCATGAGAACTAGTTCATGTTGGTTGTTTAAATTTAGCTCAGCATTTTAAAGGAGTGAACTGTGAACATTAACCAATTTATTTTCAGTCTCTGTGAACTGAGCTTAGTTCTAGTTGAATGTGAACTTGCACATCGACGCCTAGATTCAACAATAACAAGACCTGCGAGTACAAATAATACTTAGTTTACTACAAATTTACTACAAATAAATCTTGTCCATTTTCTTTTCTTGTAGTTTTTATTTTCAAACTTCTGTCTCTATTTATGAAAATTAAAAACTGATTTCTTGTAATTTCTCCTCAGTAATGTCCTTTCCTGCTTTTCCTTGTGGCATCTTTGTTAAGTAGGCTTTGAGAATGTGTCTCCATCAAACATCGCGGCGTACTACACATGTTGAAAAAAACAATAAAGGTTGCAGGAGTGTAAAAAAAGCAGCTTCCCTGCAGCGTTGGAGGGGTTTAAGTCTCCAACAGAACCTGAGTTATCCCTCAAAGGAGGGGCTCCATCCGGCTACTAGCATCCACGTTTAATGAGTCTCCGAGGTCAAACAGCTGGTCCAGGTTGACGGTGGAGCTAGTCAGGAACTCACCGCGGCCAGGATCCTCGTCCTCTGGCCAGGGGGTCTCCAGGAAGGCTGTGGCCAGAAAGGTCTCCTCGTCAAAGTCAGAAACATCGCTGCTCCTCAGATCAGGAGTCCCCGCAGGAGCATCGGCCGCTGAGATGTGGGCACCCCTCCCTGTCAGGTCAACGTCCTTCATTATGGGGCTCAGAGGGTCTTCTCCATCCAAACTGAGCTCCCCTCTGAGGGCCGAGTCCACCAGGGCATCCCAGTCGAAGGGTCCTTTCAGGGGTCCAGCCTCCCTCTGTTCCTCTGCACAGAACAGAGGAGAGCTGGAACGCCGGGTCATCTTGGAGATACTGTTCCTGGATCCCACTGCCTGTTTCCTCTTGTAGCCATTTCTTTCCCTGACCATGGGCCAAGAACACAGCATGGTACCCTCACACAGATGGGGGTCCCTATTCTGGTGGTCCTCGGTTACCTCTTCAAACTCCCTGAGGAGCCGCTGGGACTCCGAGGAGACATTAAGGCCAACAGGCCTCCCTGTGGACTGTGTTGGCAGGTTGAATCTGAGCCGGTTCTGTAGTGCCGGGTTGATCTGGACTGGAGGCATCCGTCGCTTCTTGTAGGCCCCGCTCAGGAGGCGCTCAGCGTACTGCGGGTCAATCTTCCAGAAACCCCCCTTTCCTGGCTCGTCCTTATTCCGCGGCACCTTGATGAAGCACTTATTGAGCGACAAGTTGTGCCGGATGGAGTTCTAATGGGAAAAATGTAGATTTTTAGATAAATTCAAAAAAACTAAACAGTCCAAAGGTCTAATTTCACACATTTAAAGCTGTGAGAAAAATCACACCACATTAATATGCTGTTTGTTGCATTTATTCAGCTGGTCCTCCTTACTGAAATCCAAGCAGAGCGCTGACTTGCTGACCTTTGTTAAATATTATCTGCCCATGTTCTGCCAAACAATAACAGAAAGTGTCTGAGCTCAAAAGCAACAGCCTCATCAGTCATTTATTTGGCAAAATTAAACTTTGATGGAAAATTCCTGCTCTGTTGAAGGGAAACCTTTGATTAGGACATTTCTTTAACTAAAATATTGTTTATGCTGTTAGTCTATTTGGATAAACATCAGGTGGGTTAATTACACACGGAGGGGTGGAGGTGGATGGGTTCAGCCAGCAGGGGTGCTGCGGTCTGACCTCCTGTTAGACTTCAGATAATCTCATTTTCACACACAGGAAACAACACTTCTTTCCTGAGTGTCTGCATATAGTCGACTGTGTGAGGCGTGTGTGACGTCATGCAGCTACCTGCCAGGTGGGATCAGCATGTCTGTAGTAGCAGAAGTTGTCAGTGATCCACTGGTAGATGTACGACAGGGTGATCTTGCTCTTCTTGCTGGCCTGCATGGCCATGCAGATCAACGTGGCGTAAGAGTAGGGGGGCTTGATGTGCGCGTTGGTCTTGTAGTCCACCTCGTCCGGGCAGTGGCCGTGCGCCACGATGCCTGGCAGGGTCTGCATCCTGCTGTAAGCCGCCGCCGTGGGCCTTCCCGGTGTCAAGGGCGTCCCGATGGAGGAGGCGGGGTCCGCAGCCAGAGGGGAGGCCGGGCCGTCGGGCCCCAACTGCTGGCCGAGCAGCTGCGGCTGCTGGTGGACGTGCTGCGGCACCTGCGCGCTGAGGATGGAGAACTCCTGCAGCCACTGCAGGCTCGTCAGACTGTCATCCAGGCCACTGAAGCTGCAGGACCCGGAGTCCCGCTCCTCAGCCTGGGCTGCGGCCGCCACCACCGCTTCCTCCTCCTGGCCCAATGGGCTCAGAGACAGCATGGTTCCCCGTCACACCTCCGTCCTCCACTGCCACTGCAGGACAGACATACAGACACTAACTGTTACTGTTAATTAACTCAAACCTTGAATGTTAAGGGACGTTTTTATGTTTTCAATCGTCTCTCTCCTAATGTGCACTTTGACGCAGCGCAGGTATCTGCGCATTGTTACCTCTGCGCCTTTACTCTCTGCTTCTAAAGGCTGAAAATACTAAAACAAAAACTCTAAATAATGATAAAATGTAAGAATAAGATTAAAATGTTAACATCCTAAATACATGCTTTTAAAAGTATTTAGCTGACATGTTTTAAAGAATTTGCACATTTGGTCCTCGTATTTGTCAGTCCCTTCCCAACAACCAGTTTTTATTGTATTAAAAATAAATGAACACTAAATAGAAAAACTGTAATAGTATAAAGTTGGCACATTTCAGGCCTTCTGAAACAAGAGTTTCTAATAGATTCATAAGTTAAAACTCACCTGTAATGCGGTTAAAATAAATCCTCTAGATCCCAAGCTGCGCAGCCCTTATTGATCTTTAAACCTGGACACCTGCAGTTTGCGCCAGGCGCTCCTTCTTCGCTCCTCTGTGCGTCTCTCTCAGCGGGCTGAGGGCTCCGCCGGGGCGCCAGTTTAATACCTGCTGACGGAGGTTTGTCCAGCAACCATGGAAACGGGACACCCCCCTGTAAACAGCTTCCCTCTCCTTCATTGGCCTGCCGGTTTCCATGGTGCAGCATAATAATCACCCTGCAGCTGACCGGTAAGGTTCCCAACCTGAGGTCCGGGGCCAGCAAGGGGACCCAGCTGGAGTTTATAGAGCAGGGCTGGTTCCTTTCATTGAATGTGGAAGATGGAAACCAGTAGAAACCAGACTGCAGGTTAAAAAAAACAGTCATCAGCTGCATCTATTAGACTAACTGTATAAAATTAAAATAAATAATGGGCCTTTCTGTTGTTTTTCAATCTCATAAATACATTTAAAACACACTTTCTGACACAAAACGAGTCTTTGAATTTTTTTCTCACAGGTGGAAATGTACACTATGGATGATGACATGGTGTCTGTCACCGTGCGGCCTGGAAGAACGTCCCCATCTACAGACTATAAAATGAAAACTGACTGTTTTGGCATAAATTTGACAGGAATGTGGAATGGATATTTGGCTACTTAGTGGCCACACAGAAAAGGATGGAGGGGGGCTTTAGCTCCAAAAATCATCTGTGCAGGGAACGTGGATAAACTTGGTGGAAGCAAAAACTTGGTTAGAAACACTTTTAGCACAGGGATTGTGAAACTGTTGGAATCCTAAGAACTGTGGAGGACCGATCCTGACAAAATTAAAAATAAAAGCAGATATATATATATATATATATATATATATATATATATATTTTTGTTTTTCCTTTTCCTTACACATGCCTTTGTTCTTTTTACATTTCCCCGTTTCTCTTTTTCCTTTACCGTATACATTTCTGCTTCATTATGCAAATGAGGAGGGCTGCCTTCTTCTCTCCAGCTCCTCTCCTATTGGTCAATATACAGGAAGGAGGAAGATCCATGTGCAGGCCGAGGGTGTGTCCCAATTCAGGGGCTGGATCCTTCCAAGTGCGTACTTAAGGGATGATTACATCACAGAGCCAGGCGAAGGTCTGTCAAATGCTGCCGACAAATGTGTCCTTCTTTTGCCCGATTTGAAGGATGGGTTGTGAGTATCCTTCGCGGTCCATCTTTTCCCATGATTCATTGCAGGTCAAAGCGTTTTGGTCAAACAGGGGCAGCCATGGCGGACCACAGTGGCAAAAGCTGTGAGTAAACTGTGAAAAATTACACTTTCTGTGACACAAATGAACTTTTACAATGTTTTTAGTGCAGGAATATAACTGTGTAGACGTGAAAAATCAGCTTGATTTATCTAGACATTGCTTAATTTCAAACGTGCTCCAACGTGTTCTGAGTTTTCCGATCCGATAGTAACTGCCCGCTTGCCTCCGCCAGCAAGATAGACCCGGAGAAATGTGACTGGACTGCAAATCTCAGTAAAGAGGTGAAAAGTTTGAAAGAGCTTGTTTTAGGCCTTTGCATAGAAATATTTTAATATGTTCTGCAAATTAAGACAAATGTCAAATTAAAAATGGCTTTTTTTTCCACTGATATTAAGCAAGATGGGTTTTTTGGGTCCTGTTTATTGACTAATAGTAGAAGAGTTGGAGAGAAGAAGGAAGCCCTCCTCATTTGCATAATGAAGGAGAAATGCATATGTTCGTTCGTCGTCTTCCGCTTATCCAGGACCGGGTCGCGGGGGCAGCAGACTCAGCAGAGACGCCCAGACGTCCCTCTCTCCAGACACCTCCTCCAGCTCCTCCAGGGGGAGCCCAAGGCGTTCCCAGGCCAGCCGAGAGACATAGTCCCTCCAGCGAGTCCTGGGCCGTCCCCTGGGACTCCTCCCGGTGGGACGTGCCTGGAACACCTCCCGAGGAAGGCGTCCAGCAGGCATCCGGTATAGATGCCCGAGCCACCTCAACTGGCTCCTCTCGATGTGGAGGAGCAGCGGCTCTACTCCGAGCTCCTCCCGGATGGCCAAGCTCCTCACCCTATCTCTAAGGGAGTGCCCGGCCACCCTACGGAGGAAGCTCATTTCAGCCGCTTGTATCCGTGATCTCGTTCTTTCGGTCATGACCCAAAGTTCATGTCCATAGGTGAGGGTAGGAACGTAGACCGACCAGTAAATTGAGAGCTTTGCTTTTCGGCTCAGCTCTCTCTTCACCACAATGGACCGGCACAGCGCCCCCATTACTGTGGCAGCCGCACCGATCCGTCTGTCGATCTCCCGCTCCATTCTTCCCTCACTCGTGAACAAGACCCCGAGATACTTAAACTCCTCCACTTGAGGCAGGAACTCCCCTCCAACCTGAAGAGGACAAGCCACCCTTTTCCGGTCGAGTACCATGGCCTCGGACTTGGAGGAGCTGATCTTCATCCCAGCCGCTTCACACTCAGCTGCGAACCGCCACAGCGCATGCTGTAGGTCTTGGCTAGAGGGGGCCAGCAGGACCACGTCATCTGCAAAAAGAAGAGACGAAATCCACTGGTCCCCAAACCAGACCCCCTCCGGCCCTTGGCTGCGTCTAGAAATCCTGTCCATTAAAGTTATGAACAGGACCGGCGACAAAGGGCAGCCCTGCCGGAGTCCAACATGCACTGGGAACAGCTCCGACTTAGTGCCGGCAATGCGGACCAAACTCCTGCTCCGCTCGTACAGGGACCGGATGGCCCCTAATAAAGGGCCCCCGATTCCATACTCCTGGAGCACCCCCCACAGGGCATCACGAGGGACACAGTCGAATGCTTTTTCCAGGTCCCCAAAACACATGTGAACCGGTTGGGCAAACTCCCATGAACCCTCGAGCACCCTGTAGAGGGTATAGAGCTGGTCCAGTGTTCCACGGCCGGGACGAAAACCACACTGTTCCTCCTGAAGCCGAGGTTCGACTATCAGCCGGACTCTCCTCTCCAATACCCTGGCGTAGGCCTTACCAGGGAGGCTGAGGAGTGTGATCCCCCTGTAGTTGGAACACACCCTCCGGTCCCCCTTCTTATAAAGGGGGACCACCACCCCAGTCTGCCAGTCCAGAGGCACTGTCCCCGACCGCCACGCAATGTTGAAGAGGTGTGTCAACCCTACAACATCCAGACACTTGAGGTACTCAGGACGGATCTCATCCACCCCCGAAGCCTTGCCACCGCGGAGCTTTTTAACCACCTCGGTGACTTCAGCCTGGGTGATGAAAGAGTCCAACCCCGAGTCCCCAGCCTCTGTTTCCACCACGGAATGCGTGATGGCAGGATTGAGGAGATCCTCGAAGTACTCCTTCCACCGCCCGATAATGTCCTCAGTCGAGGTCAGCAGTCTCCTGCCCCCACTATAAACAGTGTTTGCAAAGCACTGCTTCCCCCTCCTGAGGCGCCGGACGGTTTGCCAGAATCGCTTCGAGGCCAACCGGTAGTCCTTCTCCATGGCCTCACCGAACTCTTCCCAGGCCCGAGTTTTTGCCTCTGCCACAGCCCGGGCCGCAGCACGCTTGGCCTCACGGTACCCGTCAGCCGCCTCAGGAGTCCCACAAGCCAACCACAGCCGATAGGACTCCTTCTTCAGCTTAACAGCATCCCTTACTGCCGGTGTCCACCACCGGGTTCTGGGATTGCCGCCACGACAGGCACCGCAGACCTTACGGCCGCAGCTATGGGCAGCAGCATCGACAATAGATGCAGAGAACATGGTCCACTCGGACTCTATGTCTCCAACATCCCCCGGGATCTGGTCGAAGCTCTCCCGGAGGTGGGAGTTGAATACATCCCTGGCCGAGGGCTCCACCAGGCGTTCCCAGCAGACCCTCACTATGCGCTTGGGCCTGCCGAGTCTGTCCGGCTTTCTCCTCCTCCAGCGGATCCAACTCACCACCAGGTGATGATCAGTGGACAGCTCAGCCGCTCTCTTCACCCAAGTGTCCAAAACATGCGGTCGATGATCGACAACAAAGTCGATCATCGACCTCCTGCCTAGGGTGTCCTGGTGCCAAGTGCACTGATGGACAACCTTATGTTTGAACATGGTGTTCATTATGGACAATCCGTGACTAGCACAGAAGTCCAATAACAAAACACCACTCGGATTCAGATCGGGAGGCCATTCCTCCCGATCACGCCTCTCCAGGTGTCACTGTCGTTCCCCATGTGGGCGTTGAAGTCCCCCAGCAGAATAATGGAGTCCCCGGGAGGGGCACTATCCAGTACCCCCGACAGGGACGCCAAGAAGGCAGGGTACTCTGCACTACCACTCGGCCCGTAGGCTGAAATGATAGTCAGAGACCTCTCCCCAACCCGAAGGCGCAGGGATACAACCCTCTCATCCACTGGGGTAAACCCCAACACGAGACGGCTGAGCTGGGGGGCAACAAGCAAACCCACACCAGCCCGCCGCCTCTCCCCGTGGGCCACTCCAGAGTAGAAGAGAGTCCAACCCCTCTCAAGGAGATGGGTTCCAGAGCCCACGCTGTGCGTGGAGGCGAGCCCGACTATTTCTAGTCGATATCTCCCGACCTCCCGCACAAGCTCAGGCTCCTTCCCCCCCAGCGAGGTGACATTCCACATCCCTAGAGCCAGCCTAAGCATCCGGGGATCGGGCCGTTGAGGTCTCCACCTTCGTCCGCCACCCAATCCTCTTTGCACCGGTCCCTCATGGTTCCCCCTGCAGGTGGTGGGCCCACTGGGGGGAAATGCATATGGTAAAGGAAAAAGAAAATATATACAGTACAGACCAAAAGTTTGGACAAACCTTCTCATTCAAAGAGTTGTCTTTATTTTCATGACTATGAATATTGTAGCTTCACACTGAAGGCATCAAAACTATGAATTAACACATGTGGAATTATATACTGAATAAAAAAGTGTGAAACAACTGAAAATATGTCTTATATTCTAGGTTCTTCAAAGTAGCCACCTTTTGCTTTGATTACTGCTCCACACACTCTTGGTATTCTGTTGATGAGCTTCAAGAGGTAGTCACCTGAAATGGTTTTCCAACAGTCTTGAAGGAGTTCCCAGAGATGCTTAGCACTTGTTGGCACTTTTGCCTTCACTCTGCGGTCCAGCTCACCCCAAACCATCTCGATTGGGTTCAGGTCCGGTGACTGTGGAGGCCAGGTCATCTGGTGCAGCACCCCATCACTCTCCTTCTTGGTCCAATAGTCCTTACACAGCCTGGAGGTGTGTTTGGGGTCATTGTCCTGTTGAAAAATAAATGACGGTCCAACTAAACGCAAACCGGATGGAATAGCATGCTGCTGCAAGATGCTGTGGTAGCCATGCTGGTTCAGTATGCCTTCAATTTTGAATAAATCCCCAACAGTGTCACCAGCAAAGCACCCCCACACCATCACACCTCCTCCTCCATGCTTCACGGTGGGAACCAGGCATGTAGAGTCCATCCGTTCACCTCTTCTGCGCCGCACAAAGACACGGTGGTTGGAACCAAAGATCTCAAACTTGGACTCATCAGACCAAAGCACAGATTTCCACTGGTCTAATGTCCATTCCTTGTGTTCTTTAGCCCAAACAAGTCCCTTCTGCTTGTTGCCTGTCCTCAGCAGTGGTTTCCTAGCAGCTATTTTACCATGAAGGCCTGATTCACAAAGTCTCCTCTTAACAGTTGTTCTAGAGATGTGTCTGCTGCTAGAACTCTGTGTGGCATTGACCTGTTCTCTAATCTGAGCTGCTGTTAACCTGCGATTTCTGAGGCTGGTGACTCGGATGAACTTATCGTCCGCAGCAGAGGTGACTCTTGGTCTTCCTTTCCTGGGGCGGTCCTCATGTGAGCCAGTTTCTTTGTAGCGCTTGATGGTTTTTGCGACTGCACTTGGGGACACTTTCAAAGTTTTCCCAATTGTTCGGACAGACTGAGCTTCATTTCTTAAAGTAATGATGGCCACTCGTTTTTCTTTACTTAGCTGCTTTTTTCTTGCCATAATACAAATTCTAACAGTCTATTCAGTAGGAATATCAGCTGTGTACTGTATCCACCTCCTGCACAACACAACTGATGGTCCCAACCCCATTTATAAGGCTTGAAATCCCACTTATTAAACCTGACAGAGCACATCTGTGAAGTGAAAACCATTTCAGGTGACTACCTCTTGAAGCTCATCAACAGAATACCAAGAGTGTGTGGAGCAGTAATCAAAGTAAAAGGTGACTACTTTGAAGAACCTAGAATATAAGACATATTTTCAGTTGTTTCACACTTTTTTGTTCAGTATATAATTCCACATGTGTTAATTCATAGTTTTGATGCCTTCAGTGAGAAACTACAATATTCATAGTCATGAAAATAAAGAAAACTCTTTGAATGAGAAGGTGTGTCCAAACTTTTGGTCTGTACTGTATGTTTCTGCTTTTCGTTTTAATTTTGTCAGGATCGGTCCTCCATAAAGAACCTGAAAGCTGCTGAGACACTGAGGCAAACACAGCAGTTCTCTGTGAGCAAACCATCCATCCATCCATCAATCCATCCATCCATCTATCATCCATCCATCATCCATCCATCCATCATCCATCCATCCATCATCCATCCATCCATCCATCCATCCATCTATCATCCATCCATCATCCATCCATCCATCATCCATCCATCCATCCATCCATCATCCATCCATCATCCATCCATCCATCATCCATCCATCCATCCATCATCCATCCATCATCCATCATCCATCCATCCATCCATCATCCATCCATCATCCATCATCCATCATCCATCCATCCATCCATCCATCCATCTATCATCCATCCATCCATCCATCCATCATCCATCCATCCATCCATCCATCATCCATCCATCATCCATCCATCCATCATCCATCCATCCATCCATCCATCAATCCATCCATCATCCATCCATCCATCCATCCATCATCCATCCATCCATCATCCATCCATCCATCCATCATCCATCCATCATCCATCCATCCATCCATCATCCATCCATCTATCATCCATCCCTCCATTCGTCCATCCATCATCCATCCATCCATCCATCCATCATCCATCCATCCATCATCCATCCATCCATCATCCATCCATCCATCCATCCATCATCCATCCATCCATCATCCATCCATCCATCATCCATCCATCCATCCATCCATCATCCATTATCCATTCATCCATCCATCCATCATCCATCCATCCATCATCCATCTATCCATCATCCATCCATCCATCCATCCATCCATCATCCATCCATCCATCATCCATCATCCATCCATCCATCCATCCATCCATCATCCATCCATCCATCATCCATCCATCCATCCATCATCCATTATCCATCCATCCATCATCCATCCATCCATCCATCATCCATTATCCATTCATCCATCATCCATCCATCCATCCATCATCATCATCCATCCATCCATCATCCATCATCCATCCATCATCCATCCATCCATCCATCCATCATCCATCCATCCATCCATCCATCCATCATCCATCCATCCATCATCCATCCATCCATCCATCATCCATCCATCCATCCATCCATCCATCCATCATCCATCCATCCATCCATCCATCCATCATCCATCCATCCATCCATCATCCATCCATCCATCCATCCATCCATCATCCATCCATCTTTGGAGCATTTATTTCCAAAAGACTACTGTCCAGACTTTCCAATTAAGCCTCAAAAGGAAAATAAATAAATAAATGTAGTTCTTTCCAACAACTCTTCTCCTGTTTGAATTAAAACTTGTTGGAGAGAAAAAATGCCGCTTCAGCAGCTTAATGCAGTTTAAACATTTTCTCTGTTTACTGTAGACCGTGTTCACATTAACTTAAGCTCAAGGCTGGACCCTGTATTTTGACTTGCAGAAGCTGTAAAATAATGCACTTTTCATTGGAGAGAAAGAGAAAGGCTGGACAAACAAAAAGCTTTGGCCCCAGAGGTCCTGTTAATGTGGCTCAGTGGCTTCCTGGGGCCCCATCATAAAGAAAACTGTAAAGCAATAAAAAGGTCCTGCTGATCTCTGCAGATCAAAACATCAGCGCTGCTCATCATCAGCCTCAGAGACATCTTTGACTTATGTTTGACTTCACTTTGCTGCTGATAAACTTCAAGACTGAGGAGAAATAAAGAAGTATTTATTACAGCTGCTTACTTCTAAAATAACATTAAATCTAGGTATGAAAGATATATGAGAAAATCAGGAAGGATATTCATGTTTCTTCCTCTGCAGAGTAGAATATCCTGAAACCATCCAAGGAACCTGGAAGAATCTCAGGACAGAAGCAGCTGGACAGCAGTGATCTCTGATCCCTCCATCCAGAACATCAATTCATAATCAGCATAGAGTAGCATTAGTTTGGAGAACCTTGGTTCAGCTCTACAATCTAGAGTTACCTTCATAGACTTTACTGAGCAGAAAAGAAGCCTGATATTGTCCTAAGAAGAGGAGTCAGGTTTTCTGGGATTGAACATCCCACAGTGGGAACATGGATTAGATGAATCAATTCTCCAGATGTTTGTTAGAACAGGAGCATCCAGCCTGGTCCCTGCAGCCAGGTTCTGTGAGGGTTGGAGGTTGTATCGTGGTATAGGCTTGGATCATTTACAGTTCTGCAATGCAGAAAAGTCCAGGAGAGATTCTAGAGCAACATCTGGTGCCTTCAGGATCACATCTCCTCCATGACAATGAAAAACCCCTGTAGAAACAGTATCTACTTACACCATTAATGCTTTGCCCCAATAACTCATTTTAAATGCGGTGTTTCTTTTGTTGCTTTAATGGTAATATTCTTATTAGTGGTTTTAGAAACAACATTTAACGGTAAAGAACTTGTTTCAAACTTTATTTACCATCTAGATTTTAGATGTAATTCTAACAATAGAACACATGAGGGCGCCACATATTTGGTGAAAGTGTAGGGTGAAGGTTTTTCCCTCTTGTAATAAATTATTTCTCTCATATTTCTAAGGTCTGAAAGAACCACAGAGGTTCTTTGGTCATTGTGATTGGAGCATGCATCTTCCCAAAGACCCACAATCTGCTGGATATGAACTTCTGGACCAAATCCGGACCGACAGAAACTTATTCTTGTTAGTGTTTGGAACTGACGTCTTTGTATGTGGAGATGAACTCACACCCACTTGTTCCAGATGCTGAGCTACTATGCACTGGTGGCAACGTGATCTGGAAGCATCCTCCTCTGCAGAGTCCTAAAGCTTCTTGGACCATCAATGACATCTTGAAGCTTCTTTTCTGCAACTGAACCTCTCATCTTCAAGTTCTTCATGATACAGAAGTTGGTGCTTCAGCTGTGATGTTCGCAGCAGCAGTTTCCTGCATATGATACACCCTGAATATCACAGGTAATATGAAACTAAAGTAACATTTATTTACTAAATCTATTTATTTATTTTTAAATTAATTACATGAATCCAGGATTTTATGATGAACCTGGTCTTGACTAAATATCTTAATATAAATATGTTTATTAATGAAGGATGTGTTAGAATTATCGTCAATTTAAAGTTTATAAGGTTTAAAAACATAAGCTATGCAAAAAAAAAAAAAAAGAATAAAAATGAAAAGAAATGGATCCATAAAGCAACAACAGAAAGGATTTAAATGACATGGATTCACACCTTTACTTGTCAGGAGAGTCCTGAGCCTCCTCCCTCCAACAATACATTATAAATGTCTTCCTGCTTTGTTTCCTAACCCTTTACCTGCAGCACAGCTGAATAATTCAGATTGTGAGCTGGACAGGCTGCAGCCAGAGCTGCTCTCACATGATAAGAAGATTAGTATTGTTCCATCAGAAAAAGTAAAGACCAGGATCTCGAGTTTCACCGCCTACTTCAGAAAACCAGAAACCCTGAAATCAGATGCTGCTCCCTGCTTCTCCAGGTACTGTCCTGTAATTACCCTTCAGATGGAATCCATGATCCAGCAAAAACGGGATCAAACATCTCATCAGTAAAGAGCATGCACAGCTCCTTGCATACTCATTCCTCCCCTGGAAAAGATGTGTCTAAAGCCTCAAAATGAACTAATGTTTTACTGCAGGGGTTCGGTTATTCAGTCAGGAAAAATCCTATGCCAGCAAGACAACACTCCATCTTTTCTTCTAACATTTTCTAAGCTTTAAAAAATAATAATAATTATCACATTTCCTCAATCTGCTTCATTCTCCTACAACTCTCCAATTATTTGGTGTTATTTCAACTTTTAACTTTATGTTATCTCTTTGTTTTTCTTCTCCAAAACTATTAAGGACCACCATGGCTGGAGCAGGTCAAACTGAAAGCTGTGGTGGTGGTTTGAAATTATGGAAGCCCTTCATGGCCTTCGACCTGTTTCTGATGTTACCAAAGAACAAGTTTATCCTGACATTGCTCGTTTGTAGATGGAGTCTGATGTTTATGTTACTTGGTCCAACAGTGAGTTTTATGGATGTTTTTACCTGATTTTCCATCTTCCTGTGTGGTAGAAGATGAACTCAGGTTCCAGCCTTCTGTGTTTAAGATCTAGTTGGTTTAAACTTGAAGCCAGAAGCTGTTTTCTTGCAGCCATTTCCTGACTTACTTAAATGAATGTTCTTTTGTCTTTCCCATTTTAAAACATGGCTAAGAGAAACGTCTCTCTGTGTCACGTCATATTTATACACCAGGCAAACAGGAAGTCATAGATTATTAAAAACAAACAATAAAAACGCTTCGGTTATATTTATTCAGTATAAAACTATTCTATCACATTTTTTCATCTCTAAATAAACTGAAATTAAAGGCTGGATCTTGGATCAGTGGGTGTATTATTTTCCTTTTACTTGCATTGCGTTCATGAAGTTGCCAGACAAAGCAGCCAATCAGCTCAATGATTTTATCCAACCGACCACATTACGTCAGTTTAACGGACTGAATCCGGCACCTTGTGTTGTTACACCGGGTAACCGAACCGGACACGAGGCGGTTGTTGAGTCGCATTAACTTCTGCGACTCCGC
The DNA here is from genome assembly GCF_021462225.1 of Girardinichthys multiradiatus. NCBI lineage: Eukaryota > Metazoa > Chordata > Actinopteri > Cyprinodontiformes > Goodeidae > Girardinichthys > Girardinichthys multiradiatus. The sequence goes on from NC_061817.1 coordinate 40,130,474, forward strand.
TCACCAATCTTGTCCCGTTGTAATAAATGGAGCCACACAGCATTCAATCGCTTCACCCTGATAGCCAATCAGCGCCTCTCTCTTGCAGTTTACTTGTGGTCCTGTCCAATCAGCAGCTGGCAGCTCTTTGTTGTTGTTGGTGCTCAGGGCTGCGGCAGGACACGGACAGGCGCTGCGGTTTATCCCGAACACAGTTGGTTTCTTCCCAGTTTTGGGTTCCTGACAGTCGGAAGCTGCCATGTCGGTGAACATGGAGGAACTGAGGCACCAGGTGATGATCAACCAGTTTGTTTTGACGGCCGGCTGCGCCGCCGATCAGGCCAAGCAGCTTCTCCAGGCGGCCCACTGGCAGTTCGAGGTGAGTCCGACTACCGGAGGCTTTAATCCCGCTTCCTGCTGCCAGGTTTACCGTGAGTGTGTGTTCAGTGTGAGCTGGACCGATGGATGTGATTAACAATGGAGCTGATCCGTCCTGCTGTTTCCGTCCGGGCCACGCCGGTCCTCATGCGGTGAGAGGACGCGGTGTTCCCTCCAATGGCTGCCTTTGTTTACATTCTCCCAGCGAGTCATTCCAGGTTGGATGATCCGAGATATCTAGAAATAACTATGTTCTCTGACCTCCTGGTCCGTCTGATAACAAGTTCATCCTGGAGATCTTCACAGCGTTTTCTGTCCAGTTAAACCGAAACTTCAAACTGTTTCCTGCGAAGAACAGTTTCAGTCCTGCTTTCTAATGAACAGTTCACTGACTCCTTTCTAATGAACAGTTCACTGACTCCTTTCTAATGAACAGTTCACTGACTGCTTTCTAATGAACAGTTCACTGACTCCTTTCTAATGAACAGTTCACTGACTCCTTTCTAATGAACAGTTCACTGACTCCTTTCTAATGAACAGTTCACTGACTCCTTTCTAATGAACAGTTCACTGACTCCTTTCTAATGAACAGTTCACTGACTCCTTTCTAATGAACAGTTCACTGACTCCTTTCTAATGAACAGTTCACTGACTCCTTTCTAATGAACAGTTCAGTGACTCCTTTCTAATGAACAGTTCACTGACTCCTTTCTAATGAACAGTTCACTGACTCCTTTCTAATGAACAGTTCACTGACTCCTTTCTAATGAACAGTTTACTGACCCCTTTCTAATGAACAGTTCACTGACTCCTTTCTAATGAACAGTTCACTGACTCCTTTCTAATGAACAGTTCACTGACTCCTTTCTAATGAACAGTTCACTGACTCCTTCCTAATGAACAGTTCACTGACTGCTTTCTAATGAACAGTTCACTGACTTCTTTCTAATGAACAGTTCACTGACTCCTTTCTAATGAACAGTTCACTGACTCCTTTCTAATGAACAGTTCACTGACTCCTTCCTAATGAACAGTTCACTGACTGCTTTCTAATGAACAGTTCACTGACTCCTTTCTAATGAACAGTTCACTGACTCCTTTCTAATGAACAGTTCACTGACTCCTTTCTAATGAACAGTTCACTGACTCCTTTCTAATGAACAGTTCACTGACTCCTTTCTAATGAACAGTTCACTGACTCCTTTCTAATGAACAGTTCACTGACTCCTTTCTAATGAACAGTTCACTGACTCCTTTCTAATGAACAGTTCACTGACTCCTTTCTAATGAACAGTTCACTGACTCCTTTCTAATGAACAGTTCACTGACTCCTTTCTAATGAACAGTTCACTGACTCCTTTCTAATGAACAGTTCACTGACCCTTTCTAATGAACAGTTCACTGACTCCTTTCTAATGAACAGTTCACTGACTCCTTTCTAATGAACAGTTCACTGACTCCTTTCTACTGAACAGTTCACTGACTCCTTTCTAATGAACAGTTCACTGACTCCTTTCTAATGAACAGTTCACTGACTCCTTTCTAATGAACAGTTCACTGACTCCTTTCTAATGAACAGTTCACTGACTCCTTTCTAATGAACAGTTCACTGACTCCTTTCTAATGAACAGTTCACTGACTCCTTTCTAATGAACAGTTCAGTGACTCCTTTCTAATGAACAGTTCACTGACTCCTTTCTAATGAACAGTTCAGTGACTCCTTTCTAATGAACAGTTCACTGACTGCTTTCTAATGAACAGTTCACTGACTCCTTTCTAATGAACAGTTCACTGACTGCTTTCTAATGAACAGTTCACTGACTGCTTTCTAATGAACAGTTCACTGACTGCTTTCTAATAAACAGTTCACTGACTGCTTTCTAATGAACAGTTCACTGACTGCTTTCTAATAAACAGTTCACTGACTCCTTTCTAATGAACAGTTCACTGACTGCGTTCTAATGAACAGTTCACTGACTCCTTTCTAATGAACAGTTCACTGACTCCTTTCTAATGAACAGTTCACTGACTCATTTCTAATGAACAGTTCACTGACTCCTTTCTACTGAACAGTTTACTGACCCCTTTCTAATGAACAGTTCACTGACTGCTTTCTAATGAACAGTTCACTGACTCCTTTCTAATGAACAGTTCACCTGACTCCTTCTAATGAACAGTTCACTGACTCCTTTCTAATGAACAGTTCACTGACTCCTTTCTAATGAACAGTTCACTGACTCCTTTCTACTGAACAGTTTACTGACCCCTTTCTAATGAACAGTTCACTGACTGCGTTCTAATGAACAGTTCACTGACTCCTTTCTAATGAACAGTTCACTGACTCCTTTCTAATGAACAGTTCACGACTCCTTTCTAATGAACAGTTCACTGACTCTTTCTACTGAACAGTTTACTGACCCCTTTCTAATGAACAGTTTCACTGACTTGCGTTCTACTGAACAGTTCACTGACTCCTTTCTAATGAACAGTTCACTGACTCCTTTCTAATGAACAGTTCACTGACTCCTTTCTAATGAACAGTTCAGTGACTCATTTCTAATGAACAGTCCACTGACGCTTTCTAATAACATTCACATGACTCCTTTCTAATGACAGTTCACTGACTGCGTTCTAATGAACAGTTCACTGACTCCTTTCTAATGAACAGTTCATGACTCCTTTCTAATGAACAGTTCACTGACTCCTTTCTACTGAACAGTTTACTGAACCCCTTTCCTAATGAACAGTTCACTGACTGCGTTCTAATGAACAGTTCACTGACTCCTTTCTAATGAACAGTTCACTGACTCCTTTCTAATGAACAGTTCACTGACTCCTTTCTAATGAACAGTTCAGTGACTCCTTTCTAATGAACAGTTCACTGACTCCTTTCTAATGAACAGTTCACTGACTGCGTTCTAATGAAAAGTTCACTGACTCCTTTCTAATGAACAGTTCACTGACTGCTTTCTAATGAACAGTTCACTGACTGCGTTCTAATGAACAGTTTTAATGACTCCTTTCTAATGAACAGTTCACCTGACTCCTTTCTAATGAACAGTTCACTGACTGCGTTCTAATGAACAGTTCACTGACTCCTTTCTAATGAACAGTTCACTGACTCCTTTCTAATGAACAGTTCACTGACTGTGTTCTAATGAACAGTTCACTGACTGCGTTCTAATGAACAGTTCACTGACTCCTTTCTAATGAACAGTTCACTGACTCCTTTCTAATGAACAGTTCACTGACTCCTTTCTAATGAACAGTTCACTGACTGCTTCCTAATGAACAGTTCACTGACTCCTTTCTAATGAACAGTTCAGTGACTCCTTTCTAATGAACAGTTCACTGACTCCTTTCTAATGAACAGTTCAGTGACTCCTTTCTAATGAACAGTTCACTGACTGCTTTCTAATGAACAGTTCACTGACTGCGTTCAGATCAGATTCTGTTCAAAGGAACAGTTCAGTTCATTGTGTTCTCTACTTGGGTCCATCTGATCTTTTCTTCCTGAATCCCATTAGGTCCAGTCTTCATCATAGAAAACCAAACCGACAGTTCTTCTTAAATCCTGAGGCCTTCAGCTTTAGGTCTTCAACTTTCTAGCTTTTGTCTGTTTTCTCATCTCATGTATGCAAACTGGAATAATTTCAGGAATTATCACCTGAGCTGGGGCTGCTGGAAAGTTGACAGAAATGCTGGTTCTAATCAATAAAAGGCAAGCAGTGTTTGGAGTTTTCAGAGTTTGGTTCTTCTCAGCTGACCTGAAACTTGGAAGCCACTGAGCTAAATAATTTCAACAATCCTCAGACTCTCCTCCAAGCATCTGGATGAAGAGATCTTTTTGTTCCTGAATAAATGCAGCCTCCTTGTTAGTGTAGCAGCCAGACCCGTTTCATTCCCGGTGGTTCTGTAGTTTCCATGTTTTGAATCATTCAGGATCTTCAGGAAAGCTTTTCTCTGGCTCCTTCAGGTGACTTTGTTGAACATCTGACAAAGCTGAAGGATCTTTGACTCCCAGATGGTTCCTGGCAGGACACGCCTCCTCAAGTTCATTTATTCATTCATTCATTCATTTATTCATTCATTCATTTATTCATTCATTCATTTATTCATTCATTCATTTATTCATTCATTATTCATTCATTCATTTATTCATTCATTTATTCATTCATTTATCATTCATTTATTCATTCATTCATTCATTTATTCATTCATTCATTTATTCATTCATTTATTCATTCATTCATTCATTCATTTATTCATTCATTCATTCATTTATTCATTCATTCATTCATTAATTATTCATTAATTCATTCATTCATTCATTTATTCATTCATTCATTCATTCATTTATTCATTCATTTATTCATTCATTCATTCATTTATTCATCATTCATTCATTCATTCATTCATTCATTCATTCATTCATTCATTCATTTATTCATTCATTTATTCATTCATTCATTCATTTATTCATTCATTCATTCATTTATTTATTTATTCATTCATTCATTCATATAGCCCTTTCAAACACCCAGCAGACTGCCAAAGTGCTTTACTGTAAAAAATAATTAAGGAACAGATAAAAAAAAAGTAAAAGTTAGAAATCTGGAATAAAATGTCACTGAGTATTAAAAGCCTCGCTGATTAAAAAGTTCGGACTGAAAAGGCCCGGGTCAGCGACGGGGTTAGATCCAGAGGGAGCTGGTCCCAGAGTCTAGCTGCTGCGACTGAGAAGGCTTGGTCTCCTCAGTGTTTATATTTAGTTCTCAGAACATTCAAGAAGAACCAGGACGGAGAGCTCAGGGATCTACCAGACACACAGACGGAAAGCAGCCAGGACAGGCCGGATGAACCAGGGGTGACGTGCTCGCACCTGGAGGTGTCGGTTAGAAGACGTGCAGCTGCGTTTGGACCAACCGAAGTCTGTTGAGGGATGACTGAGAGACATGAAGAACGTTGCAGTAATCAGTTGTTGGGCTGATAAAAGCAGGTTTAGTCTCAAGATCAACACGGTATGAAAAAGGCTGAACTTCAGCCAGAAGATGAAGATGAAGAAGGCTCCACCTGATTTAAAATCAATTCAATTCAGTTTTGTTTAAATAGCTCCAATTCACAACATGTCGTCTCAAGGTTCTTCACAACAGTCAGGTTCATACATTCCTATTAATCCTAATCATTGAACAGTTCAGTCAGATTCAGTTATTTATTCAAATTGGATAAAAAGTTTTTCTATCTAAGGAAACCCAGCAGATTGCATCCAGTCAGAGACTTGCAGCATTCACTCCTCCTGGATCCTTGTCGCTACTTCTAAAGTTCAAGAAGAACCTGGCGTTGGTGATGGCGTTCTCACCAACCCAGATGTTTTAGATGAAGTGCTACTGGATCAGAAGTATCTCCATGACTTTAATGTTCAGCTGAGCAGAGGTTCCTGCTGATTAGATGTTTTATCTCCCGTGTGACTGAAGAAGAATCGACAGCTGGGCTGAAAGTTTGGACCAGGAAGCAGCAGGTTTTCTGTTGTGCTTCCCTGTCAGTTAATGTTTCATCAGCGCTGAGCCCAGGAACTTCCTCCTTCCACAGACGCTCAGGAACATTTTGTTTTGTCGGCACAGAGGACGTTGCTGAGTGACGCATGGCCCAAATCTGACAAAGACACCCAGAAAGAGCGGGGCGGGGTGAATGAAGGTTCGGTTAAATTAGGCCCCCTGATGATTTATCTGAACCTCTGGACCTCTTCTTTCTTTAGCCATCACCAAGCTTCTGGATATGGGACCACTCTTCTCAGCAGAACCGGTGCGGTTCAGTAAATGGGTCCATTTTCTGCAGACGCATTCAAATTATTCCAGAAATCCGTAAGGCTGAGGTGTTGGGAGGACCATTCTAAAAACTTCATGTCAGCTTCTTCGTCCATGAAAACCAGTTTAGATGTTTGAATCTTTAACTGGTTCCAAGTTTCAAACATCTGCTGTTTATCTGAGCTGAAGTTGAAAAACCTAGAGGTGGTCCTCCTCCTTAGAATTAAACTGAGTTGATGCTGAAGATGGAAGTCCATCCCTGGTGAGAAGCATCTGAGCTGTATCTCAGAATGATGGATGTCTGAACGTTCAGTTCCTCAGGAATGTTTTCCATGTTTCTTTGGGATCAGCTGAGGTTACTGTTTATCAGTTTCTGAGGTCAGGAGGAGGTCAGCATCTGTTCCTAACAGCCTCTGTGTTCCTCAGAGGATCGGATCATGGAACACAGCTCAGAACCGACTTGAAAAAGAACTCATAAGATGATAAATGCTGATAAAATGTCTGATGTTCTTGTTTCATGCAATCTTCGCTGATCCTCAGACATGGTTTAAACCGCCCGTGTCCTGGTGCTGATGGTGACCACGGAGCGGGTTCAGTTTGGGTCAGAATGATTCTGGCCGTCCATGTTGAGGAGGTGAGAACATTAACACTGCTCCTCTCCGTCTCTGTCTGCAGACGGCTCTGAGCTCCTTCTTCCAGGAGGCCAACATTCCCAGTCACCACCAGATGGTAAGTTGCTTTTACTCCTCTTCAGAACCGAAACAAATCCATTCGGATCATATTGGTCAGCGGATCACTATGTTATGTGCAGAACATTTCCACACACAGACATCAAGATAAGGGTCGAGCCCGCAGAAACCTATACAGAACAATGTGGGTTCTGTTAGGAATCAGTGCTGCTGATGGCATGTTTAATCCATTAGTTCCTTGTCGAGTCGGGTTGGGTCGAGTCGGGTGGGCTTGACCCTTTTAGAGCCTCAGTCTTGTCTTCAGACAGTTTTTGCTGCTCTGCTCCTTGTGGAGAAACATGTAGAACAAGCTGATGTTAGCTGGTTAGTCAGGCTGTCTGCTGCTGCCTCCCAGCTGTAGTCTGAATGCGTTACGTTAATGAAGCTGATCTCTTCTTGTTGATTTCCATCTGTGATTGTTCAGTTCTTTTGTTGTGAACCGGGTCATGTTCAGCCTCAGCTGTGTTGGTAGAACAACATTTAAAATGTTGCAGAACCGGTTCTCCGTGAGGGTCATACTGCTGCACGCTTCATGCAGAACAGGAGCTGCTCTCTGAAGAACATGTCTGACTGCTCTGAAGATGACAAAGAATTAAATCAGGTTGTTTCAGTGAAGTTTTTCCTTCTCTCTAATTTTCCCATTGTTTCTCTCTGTGTTTTTCTTTCTCTGAGATCACTGCTGTCCAGCTGAAGCTGATATTCTTCCAGATTCTTTAGCAGGTTTCAGGATGTTCTGCTCTGCAGAGGGGGAACCATGAAGATCCTTCCCGTTGTTCTCTCTCTCTGCATTTCTCTTCAGTTTAATGATTTTTCTGACTAAGCGGAGACCCTCTGAACATCTTTGATCCTCTGATTCTTTCATGGAGACCACTGTAGGACCAGGTCAGGGTCACAGCTGGTGCGGATGGACATAAACATAAGAGATGCCGCTTTTGATAGAAAACAGGACATCTCCAGCTCCACCTTCTCTGCAGTTTGGTTTATGATCCCGTGAAGTGGAACATTTCAGAGTGGATGAACTTCTTCCTGCTGGAAGTCTGATGTTCCAGCAGATCTTATCTTTGTTGAACTCAGAGGTTTGAAAACCTCATGGTGGCCATGTTTGTTCATTGGTCTTCATGCTGACCTTTGCTCAGCAGGTGCTTCATCGTCCACAAACAGGATGTTCTCACACAGTAACACATTCCCTCTCTGCCGGTTTTCTGATGATGATGATGATTGGATAGATAATCCTGCAAACACGAGGAAGAGTCTGCAACCAAAGAGTGTGACATCATCTAAATAAAACAACATAGAATGCGCTCTTTAACCTTTATTTATTAGTCTGATTTTTTTTATACATAGACATAAGATGCAGAACAGCTGCTGTCTTCAGTCTATGAAACCTTCTGGTCTCCAGGAGGATCACATGTCTAACAAGGTGATATTAGCTGGCTAATTAGTCAGACCATCTGCTCCGGTGGAGTCTGCAGTCAGCTGTTTAACGGACATGCTGCTCTGAGCTTTAAAAACGCATTCGACGCATACGAGAGATAGGTGGCGCTCCTTTAGTTCCCTCACCAAGACTGTCTGTGTCCAGAAATGAATACTAGTGTAGTTTTCTGCCAGCTGACAGGCAATGCACAGCAGCAATGCAGAGCTGGAGAAAACTAAACTGGAGTTAATGGGGGGACGGAACATTTTCATGGTTTCTGAAACCAGAACTTTTGTGATTCTGGAAAGCAGTTCAGGCACCGGTGTGACCCGCAGCTTACTGCTGCGTGTCTCTCTCTGCTGCTGCAGCTTCTTCTTCTTACTGCAGGTTGTAAATCAGAAGCTTTGATATCATCTCAAACTGATGTTTCTGATTTTGGTTTCCTCCCACAGACGTGTACCCCCAGAAACACTCCGGCCACGCCGCCCAACTTCCCCGACGCCATCACCATGTTCTCCAAGCTGCGGGCGTCAGAGTGCGGCCCCGGAGCCACCGGCCCCCCCCATGTGTCCGTGGCCTGCTCCCCTCCGGCCTCCTCTTCCTCCTCGGGCTTCTCCTCCTTCTGGGCCTCATCTCCTCCCAGCCACCAGCCGGCCTGGCTGCCCCCGTCCTCCCCCAAGGGTCACCACACGCACCACCACTTCCACCACCTTCAACAGGCTCCAATGTGGCCCCCCGTCTCCCAACCCAGCAGTTCCCAGCAGCCAGCCGTCATGTCAGCACTCCACAGCCAGAGATGAGACCCGCGGGCCGGGCTGGACCAGGTGATTGGGATGGGGAGGGGACAGGGGGTGTTACTGAATAATCCGGACATGGACAGCGCTGAATGGAAAACGAGCAGCTCAAATTTATGTAACATGTGGCCGGGTTGTGAGGATTCTGACCGGCCACTGGACTCTGAGCCCAAGAGAAACCAGAACCCAACAGAGCACTTCCTGAGGATCAGAGCCATGTGGTCTGTTGCTTTTCTTCTGAAACTTTGATGTTTATGTCCGAAGTTCTGGAACAGGAAATCAGCAGGAACCAACAGATGGAGACAGGAAGTAGGACTGAAGGTCTCTGAGGATCAGCTGGAGCTTCATCTTCTCCTCCAGCCAGAACCAGGGAAACTGAACTCCAGCTGGGCATTTCCTGGAGCAAGGTTTTCCTCAAACATCTGAAAGGAAAATGACTCCGTTTGAAATCCAAAGAGTTCACAATTAATCTGATTTATCTCAAGAATTATATTATTTTTGTATCTGATTTAAAATTGCTCAACTTTAAAATCATTAAAAACTGTTTTTTACAGAAGTTAGGAAAACACTATTCTTTTTCTTTAGTGGACTTTACAGAACCAAATCCAATTTAACTGGACTGATGGAAACTTTTCTGATCACAGAACCTTGAATGAGCTGTAATTGGACCTGCCTGTTGGGACTGATTATTAAATCCTGGATCCAACTGTGGTCCGAGGCACGTGGCACTAATTCAACACAGATGGAAACAGTTTGCATCCAGATGTTTAGGGGAACCATGATGTGGGAAACACGTCTCCAGATCCTGAATGAAGACACGTCTCATTAAACTGATGAGATCAAATGTGAGAAAATCGGATCTGTGGAGAAGAAATAGCTCAAACTAAGACCATCATCGGCTGGAGATCCGGACGCGTTGCTGTTTGCAGGATGATGTTTCTTCTCGTCCTTTCAGACACTGAACCGCTCCTACCTCTGCATGTCTAAATGCAGCCCTGAATGTTTCCCTGCTGCACACACACACACACACACACACACACACACACACACACACACACACACACACCTTTCCTCCTCAGACAATCAGCTGATTTCTGTTGTTTCCGTTTCATCGTCCTGGTTTGCTTGATTTTCACTTCTGGCACAAATGAGAACCAGAATCTCAAACCGAACTCCTCTCTGAACGTTGGGAATCTGCTCACCTTCTGATTTGAGGCTAAATTCATAAAGCAAAGGTTTAGATTCAAAAACAACTAAAAAAGTATTTTCTTTGGTTACTTTAAATGTCATCAAGTCACAGATATTTAGTTCAAACAATCTACTGCTGAAACGAGAAAGAAAAGTGGAATGGTCCTTTAAATGTGTGAAACCGGGCTGTTGGGTTCTACGGGTCAGTAAATGTTTCTGACTTTAACCAGCTGAGCTCTCAGTCCGCAAGGTGAATATTTTGTGTTTTTAGTTCCATCTAAACAAGTCGGGGCAGAACACCTGAACGCCCTCCTGCTTCTGATGACAGGACCTTGTTGTTGCCATGGAGACTCGGCTGCAGGTTTGTGTCGAATTCCCAGCCGGATCTTTTCCGAACAGTGAGAAGTTTACAGACCGGGAACATTTACCTCTGATTTAAGAGTCCTTTTAGTTTTTTACTTTGGATCACAGCTCATCTGAGTCTTCTGAGACTTGGATTGTTGGAGTTTGTATTTATATGTCAAATAAAAGCTGTTCTGACCTGATCTGCTCTGCTGCTTGTTTGGGTTTTTAACTATAAAGATGTTCTGTCAAGCTGCTGAGGAAGGATGTGGTTAGGTTGGGTGTCAAACAAAACTCGTTTTCCTCAGTTAAACCGAGAAACTGATGTGAGAGCAAACTCTCCAGAATATTTTCAAGCAGTGACCACATGCCAGACGTTGCATAGAAATGGTGAATGAATCAGGAAAGGATCACAGCACATAAACGCTCGTTACGGCGTTTGGACCTCAGCTGCACTCCAACAATGCATGTTTGGTCAGGACATGCTCTGCACCTCCTGAGTGTCTTATCTGAGCTACGCATCCTGTTGGCGGACACGGGATTGGTGTAAAACAGACTATATAAGTATACAGTAAACCATATAGATCATTCTCCAAGATTTACACTTTGTTGGGATTATGATTATTGATTAATTAATATTTATCAAGAATTATAATTAAAAATCTAAATTTGAGAAAATTAATTTCTTAACCAAAAATCCTTATTTATGAATCAAAACCAGAGATGTCCTCTGGTTTTGTAATTGTGGCTCAAAGCCTTTGATAATGATTAAATTCTCAGTAATAATTGATAACTATTACTAGATGTCACTGTTTAATCAACCGTTTCATTGAAACGTGGGGAACTTTGACCTTATTTTGACTCTTGCTCAAAATAAACACAAACGCTTTCTCTTTATCGACGTGAATATTTATTAAATCAACAGGCCTGATACACCTCGCTCTTCGATTCAATAATCTTCACCTAATCCAACATGCAAAGTTCTACTAACAAGGGTAAAATATCGAACTAAACAAAATAAAACAGCATTGAGTGTGGATGAAATCAAAGCAGCAGTTATGGCAAAATACAAAAGGATTATGGTTGAACGAAGCTCTGGGAGGCCACTCCTGAAGTGTAGCTTAGTTAAAACCGGTAGTCATAAAACATCTCCAAACGCTGGGGATGTCCGAGGACACAAAGGGTTGTAAAACATTTGGTGGCAATTAATAAAACATGAAGACAAAAAAAATGGTTGATTTTCACCATAAGGTTATTATATCACTTCAGTTCCACAGCGCACCTGTGCTCAGGTGTTCGCACAGTCAAAGCACAACTTGCGAGACTCAGCGGCCTCAGAAATCAACAGCAATCAAGTTTCAATAAGACATTTCATGCACATACAATTCAGAACACTTTGGACTATAAGTGGCGATTCTAAATCGCCCTAAAATCTTACTCTGTCCTGCCCAAGCTCTTCCTAATAAAGAAATAAAAACAAATGGACTTTACTTGATGTAGTTTTTCTTGGACAGAGAGGTAGAGAAAGGGGGAGGAAGAGTTTCCACGCGTCCGTGGAAACTCAGGAAAGCGGTTCGTCCTCATCCTTTTGGCCTCCTTGGCAGAAAGGTGAAAAATATGACGGACCGTCAGTAGTCGACTGGAGCAAAAAAAAAAAAACAGAGGAAATGTTCTTCTCCTTGAAACCTCCTGGGTTTTTGGTTACGTGTTAAATCCACGTCTTCGATCGGTAAAGTTGAAACTTACAAGCCTTCTTATTCCTGTAAGCTTAATTCGTTTAGTTTTCTGGCCAATGGGAGAAGGAATGAAAGTCCACGTGGGATTTCTTCTCCAGAATGATGTGCCTCTGATGCTGGTATATAGTCGACCGTGACATCAGAGCTGCGACGCCCCGTCCTATCAACCGCGGTGCCCCCTGGGATTTATAGTAGCGGACTATTCTGGGGTACAAAATGGTTGAAGACGCCGGAAGGCATAGTGGCGTCCAGCAATGTCCAAATGGTCCAATATTAAGCAACACATGGTCCAACAACTTAAATAATGGTTCCACATTACAGAAGAATGTAATGTTCAGAAGGAGGTTAAACTATTAAGATGGGAAGCATCCCTTTTTTATTTCCCCCAAGGTCCAGAGTAAACAGTTAAACAGAAGTCTGGTTGTTCGCCTGCTGGCGTGTTGGAAGCAGATCACGCACACGTCTTTTGGAAATGTGATAAAATCACACAATTTGTAAATAGTTCACTACAGAAAATTCTGGGTTATAAGATTTCTCTGACCTGTACAACACTACATGTGTGTAATTTATCTGTTGACTGTAAACAGAAAAACGACAGATACTCGGTTATAATATTACTAGTAGCCGCTGAGAAACAAAGAAATGGGCAGAAGAAGACCCTCCTACTCTGGAACAAAGGATTCGCTGCTTAAAGGCTACAGGAAGCTCAACACAATGAGAAATGGTCAAAATAGACAAAGCAGCAGCAAAGAGCTCAAGAACCCCAGGATCATGGACTTATGCTTGGATTGTGATCCCAACAACTGTTTCTTTATGTTTTGCTGTATCAGTTTGTTCTGACTGATTGTAAAAGCAAAAAACTAATACAAAAATAAGGTGCAAAAAGAATGAAAATAAGTGAAAGGTGAAAAACAGGGTCGTAATCAGCACTTAATGAGCAGAGGGGGTTCAACGAATCCAACAGATAAATTACAACTGTTGATTTCGTTCCTGATGCCCCATCAGATGGAATTGAACCCTCACCTGCTGTGTGTGAAAACATTTGGACCCCGTCCACCAGGACCCACATCTCACCACCCCTCCGTTTCTGTGCCCTGTTCTGCTAGTTTTCACAGCTTTGAGGCTGTGGTCTCTGCAGGAGGTGATCAATCAGGTTCTGCAGATGATGCTGTTCCTCCTCAGTTATTTCAAAAGGTTTTCCTCACTTCGACCTTTGCTCTTCTGAATAAGCAGTATGTCCTCTGGCATGGTCCCTGAAGGTGTTTTTAGGCACTTGTGGCTTTTAATTTTCACATTTTTTGAAGTGAGTTGACAGGAAATAGGGTGTAGAGAGGGTGGAGGACATGGAGTAAACGGACCGGGACTGGAACCAGTGACAGCCTGCATGGAGGACCAGAGCCTCTGTAAATTGGTTGTGTGCTTTACGTCTGCGCCTCTGATAAAGAAACCCTCTGTCTTCTTGCTAATTAAAAGCCAATTTTTATACTGTCCCCTCTTTCAAAAACCTTCTTGAAAGCAAATAAAATTGTAGAGTTTTTAGTCTGGTTTTAAATCTTTACAGGATGGGCTGTTAAAGGATCTTCTAGATTTTTAGCGACTGACTCTGATGACTCTGTTGTCCCCGTCGGCTGCCTTTGACACAGTGGACCACAGGATCTTCTGTTTTGGTGACCATGTGTCTTCCTCTGCTCCTCTCGCTTGAGGTCAAAGGCGGCTGGTGAAAAATATTCCTGGTGGGGCTGATGTGACGAGACGTTTCTCTCCAATATATGCAATGAATCAACAGTGAGAAGACGAATGCAGCATCTCTTTCATCATGTCTGCACAATGCCAGCTCAACAGCACCACGAAACGTACTACAGTCAAAGAGTTTAGATGAAATATGACAAATCTTATTATTATCTCGTTCTTTCCTCAGCGCGGTGTCCGTCATCCAGCTGCGCCGCTATGCTAACCTTTCTGAGCACAGTTTTCCATATGAACTCTTGATCTTGAACATCTCTGTTTAGGTCCAAGTTGGATGGTTCTATGGGCTAAAAAAAGTCCAGTTTAAAGTTTTTGATGTAGAAAAGGACTGGTCAACATGGGACAAAGATGTCTGTGGGGATTCAGTGTTTAGAAGGATCCATTCATACTAGAGAGAAGTTCTGTTTGATGCAACAGTTCAGGATCAAGGTTCTGACCCGTCACCAGGACATTAGTGCCAGCTTGGTACAATTCAATTCAAAAATCCTTCAGTAATACCTAAGAGAAATTAAATGTTGTTGTAGCTCATTTTCTGCAGGTTTCTTCAAAGAGCCGTTGTAGATGCTGAGTGTAGCAAGGATCTCCTGTCTTCCAGCAGATCTGAAGAAGCCTCTTCAGGGCTGGGCCACAACTAGTATCTCGATATGATTCAGCTGAATGGCGATATACGATATATATCTAGTTTTTTCTTTCCATAAAGTCATTATAAAAAGACACCTTTAAATTAAGGCGTTACCCCACAGGCAAATTTATTAACTAACAGCTGTAGATGTTCATGAGAATTAGGTACAAAATAGCATACTGGCATATTTTAAATAATCCTCCTAAAAAAACTAAATTATGTTCTTTTCCTGCATAATAAAAGTTAAAACACAACTGTGCAATGAAAATGTAAAGAAGAAACGATGCAGAGCAGACGTAAGAAAAGGTGGACTTGCTCTTTAAAAAATGCTTCCTGTATAAACTGGTTGGATAGAATGAACAAAACGTTTTCCTTCAGTCAGTTCATCTCTCTAGTCAGTCATTTCTACCTCTTCCTTCCTGAAGAAGAGGAACTGGCTGGTGTAAAAGTATGATTAAATTATGACATATTTTTAACATGAATGCAGGTTTGTTTTCTTCATTATCATGTTGTGTGACAGTGTCTGTCTTCAGGTGGACCAGCATGAGGAGAGACACGTCTATGCAGGTGAAAGTAGTTTTAAAGTCTTGCCGGAACTTAGGGGCGGAGCTAAAGGGGGGTTGTGGGTTAGGGTTTTGCACTGGGGGCATATATATATATACAGCGGTTGGAGAATGAAACTGAAACACCTGGTTTTAGACCACAATAATTTATTAGTATGGTGTAGGACCTCCTTTTGCGGCCAATACAGCATCAATTCATCTTGGGAATGACATATACAAGTCCTGCACAGTGGTCAGAGGGATTTTAAGACATTCTTCTAGCAGGATAGTGGCCAGGTCACTACGTGATACTGGTGGAGGAAAACATTTCCTGACTCGCTCCTCCAAAACACCCCAACGTGGCTCAATAATATTTAGATCTGGTGACTGTGCAGGCCATGGGAGATGTTCAACTTCACTTTCATGTTCATCAAACCAATCTTTCACCAGTCTTGCTGTGTGTATTGGTGCATTGTCATCCTGATACACGGCACCACCTTCAGGATACAATGTTTGAACCATTGGATGCACATGGTCCTCAAGAATGGTTCAGTAGTCCTTGGCAGTGACGCGCCCATCTAGCACAAGTATTGGGCCAAGGGAATGTCATGATATGGCAGCCCAAACCATCACTGATCCACCCCCATGCTTCACTCTGGGCATGCAACAGTCTGGGTGGTATGCTGACATTACCCTGGATACCGTGGCTCTTGATACATCACAAAGACTTGTTGTCTTGGTCACAGATGCGCCAGCAAGACCTGCACCAACAATTTGTCCTCTTTTGAACTCTGGTATGTCACCCATAATGTTGTGTGCATTTCAATATTTTGAGCAAAATTGTGCTCTTACCCTGCTAATTGAACCTTCACACTCTGCTCTTACTGGTGCAATGTACAATCAATGAAGACTGGTTACCAGGCTGGTCCAATTTAACCATGAAACCTCCCACACTAAA
Source organism: Girardinichthys multiradiatus (assembly GCF_021462225.1). Taxonomy (NCBI): domain Eukaryota; kingdom Metazoa; phylum Chordata; class Actinopteri; order Cyprinodontiformes; family Goodeidae; genus Girardinichthys; species Girardinichthys multiradiatus. The sequence continues at coordinate 40,146,705 of NC_061817.1, forward strand.
ATGACAGGTGTTTCAGTTTTATTGTCCAACCCCTGTAAATATAGATATATATCTATATCTATATATATGTATATGGTGTGTGTGTTAATTGTTACTCTCATCTGTAGCCGCCTCGAGATCTTTCTCTCAGCAAAGTCCAAACTCAAACTAATTAAATTTATCAATATTTTACTTTACCATAGGCTGTCTGTATAAGGCAAGTTTTATATATATATATTTATACAGTACAGACTAAATGTTTGGAGACAGATTCTCATTCAAAGAGTTGTCTTTATTTTCATGACTATGAATATTGTAGCTTCACACTACTTCACACAGCTGAGTCACAGACCTACTGCCACAAGGGTTAATACGCTGCTGAAAATAGTTCCCATGAAGTTAAACGCAACCTCTTGCTAGAACCTTTAATAAAATGATCCCATCACTTTCCTGGAATCTGCTAGGAATAAAATCAAGAAGCGACTGAAGGTGAACAAATGTACAAACAAGTTTATTCAATAACTCAAACAAATAATAACAGGGCTTTAGGTGGCTAATCAGAGAGGGAAACAAACTGGGAACCAGTAACAATCCTGAAGCCTTTAGTGGGAGGAAGGTTACCTCAAACTAGGAATCAAAGCTCAATGCCGCCCCCTACAGGTTGAGTGGCTCACAGCTCTCAGGATCAGCGACGCTATCTGCTGCTGAAGCCTGAGTGATGGAGCTCTGCGACGTGCAGCAGCCCAGAGCCGACACGGGCCAGTCCCGACCCGAGCCGCTGGAGGCTGCAGGGGAGAACAAGGGGAGGAACAGAGAAGAAGAAAAAAGCAGGTAGTTATCTTTGCTTCCACTAAGTTTTCTGGGTGTGTTGGACAGGAACCGGACCTGAGAGTCTCACCTGAGCGGCTGCACTGCATGCTTTTGGCACTGAGAGGTTGAGGATAGACCAGAGTGTCGGATCCCACCTCTGGAGACACAGCAGGTCTCTGAGGGGCAGAACTTTTAGTCTTTTCCTTCATCTTGCCTGCAGCTGGCAGAAATAAGGAGCACGTAACCAAAGATGAATAAAGATGTTTCAAAGCTCTTAATGACATTAATTAATAGTGTCCTGCAGACCAAGCTGAGTCCCATCAGGACCTGCTCAGTCTGTGACTGCATAGAGAATCAAAGATGTTCAGGAGAACATAGAAACTATCAGCAGCACCACAGGTTGAATTACATCGACATCAAAAAAACAAAGTTCCTGAGGAGGGATCTTCATGTTTCTCCTCTGCAGAGCAGAACATCCTGAAACCATCCAGGGAACCTGAAGGTATCTCAGGTAGCAGCTTCAGTTAAACAACAATGATCTCTGATCCGTCAGGCGGTTCTGCATGCAGAACCATCATTCATCCTCAGCTGGTAGAACCTCATGGAGCAGACTTTACTGAGCAAAGAAGAAGCCTGATGTTGACCTCAGAGGAGGAGCCAGCTTCTCAGGGATGGACCATCCCACAGTGGGAACATGGATCAGTTCTCCAGATGTTTGTTGGAAAAGGAGCCTCCAGACTCTGTGATGTAGGAGGTTGTATCATGGTACAGGCTTGGACCATCTCTTCTGTGATGCAGAGATTCTAGAGCAACATCTGCTGCCTTCAGGACCATATCTTCAACACGACAATGGAGAACCACATTCCAAAGTCCTGGCTGAGGAAGAGGAGGGTACAGCTGCTGGACTGGGCTGCCTGCAGTCCTGACCCGTCCCAAACAGAGACTGTTGGAGATGTCTCTATACTCTTGGACACCTGAAGACGTGCTTGCAGAAAAAACGGGACAGAATAACAGCTGGAAGTCTTCCTGGGTTGGGATCCAGAATGCAGGAACATCTTTAGGTGCTGAGAGCAGGAACGGGAACAATAGAGACGGGGAAGAACTTCATTTGCTCCCAGAATAGATCTACAGAAAAGGCTAACAGATGGAATGAAGCTGATGAGACCAAACAGGAAAATCTGGTGTTTCTGACATAAAAAGAAGTGAAATGGGAAAATGTAGATTGTTTTTCTTTTTCATGATAATCAGCAGTAAGCAACAGGACGGGGGGGGGGGGCTCCCACCATCAGGTAACAGGTGACTCTTGTCTTGGACACTCACCGTCTTTGGGAGCGATCAAAGGTAGTTTCATTTCTGTGTTCCTGAGCTCCTGGACGTTGAAGCGACCTCTGTAAATACGTCCATCCAGTCCAACAATGTCTGCTTCCTGCAACCAAACCAGAAACACACCGAGCTCATGTCGCAGTTCATCATCCTCACTGACAGAAATGTACAAAATACTAGATTTACATTGCACTGCAGAAGCAGAAGGTTTTACACCCGCTAAACCTCAACACAAAGTCCTGGATCACTGTGAGGGTTTCAATATTTGGATCCAGTCCCCTTTACTCTGATAAACCTAAATGAATCCGACCAGAACTCAGATGCTACATTATTAGTAAACAGGGTCCAGCTGCATGTATTTAATGACAGTTCATCGAAGGTCTGAGAGGAATCATGGTAGTGGCAGCATCATGCTGCGGGGTTGTTGTGTGGAGGGACATCGAACAGCTGAGGGTCATTTACTGAAGTTACATCAAATGGAAATAACGGCTGTTTTTGCACTTTTCTGATGCAGGTTCTGTTTCCTTCAAAACTCTCCAGATGGTCCACCACCTCTGGGCAGAAATATCTGCTGCTGTTGAACATCTGCTAGACGACTGTTTGTGGCATTTAAGAAGAAAAGGAACAGGACTTTTTCATCACATCCCAACTTTGCAGGACAGACTTTTGGTCTATCTTCTATCAACGTTTCCTACCTTCATCACGTCGTCCCCCTCGGCCTGGGTGAGCAGCCTGGTGTGCTGAGAGCCGCTGCGGCGCTGACCGGATGAGACGTTGGTGTGATTCCCACCGCAGCTTCGGGCCGTCACTTCAGAAACACGCTCACTGGTCCATCACAGAGAAATAAGAAGGAACTTGTTAAGTTTTCACAAAACACAAACTGTTCCCATCTTCATAGATTCATCTTCAGTCCAGTGGTACCACACCATTGTGGTACCACTGGACTGAAGAAAGGAACCCTGGATCAGGACGTCTGGACTGAACTGGGTGTTAAAACCTAAACTTGCTGAAGTTTGAAGACACTTATGGACAGATGTGACATGTCCTCGTCCCTGACTGGACCTGACTCACTGCTGGACTCCTGCTGGCTTCTGTCCGAGTCGTCTCTGGGTCTCTATGCTCTCTATCTGCCTGCACATGTCAGCGTGGCTCTTCTGCAGCTGCGCCCTCCTCCGGCCTGACCGAGCCATCCAGACACTGCAGCAGCTGCTCCCTGGTGTCAGGCTGACATCACAACACACTCAGCTGGTGCTGAAGGTCCAACAGCCACATGCAGAGCTTGAAGCAACAGCAGAGCCTTACGTTCTGTCCCGTTCCAACAACAAAGTTCAGTGGATTTAATCGATTTTCTGTGATCGATCAACACAAAGTAGATTTCTTATTACCCTGAGATTTAGCTGGACAAAGCAGCACTAAAAGACATTTTACTAATTATGAAACATCAATGATCACCTAAATATAAAGGAAAAAGTCCAATAAGATAGTCTGATGATTCATCAGTCAAAACATCTGCATTCAGACCTTTGACTATTTAAAATGTTTGCTGAAACTCACTCAGAGAAACAAGGTCCTCCAAAAGCAGCCCAGTCTGGATCCGAGTCCATGAAGGCTTCTTCTCGACTCAGATCCATGAACCAAAGTAGAAAGATCCTCCACTTCTACTGGTCTAAGATGTTAGATATAAGGGCAAAAGGCCAAGGATTCATTTAGAAATGAGGACATGCTGATGGTTTACTCTTTGTACCGACAGAAGAGGAAACCTACTCAACAACATACTCTACATGGTCTACTCCCTGCTAGACTGGGTCTAGAGCAGTTAAGCTGGGTCTAAGCACCTAGATGAAGCATTCATGGAAATTATATCTCTGTAGTCAAGAAAAGACAGAAAAGTGGCAGAAACCAGTTTTTTCTTGGTCTCAAAAGAAATACATGAACAATCTGAGAGTTGAAGGAGAGAGATGATCATTAACCAGGAATCAACGTTATCTTCAATCTTCAAGCCATGAAGCGTAGCGACAAAAGGAAAACTGACAGGATTTAGTGTATGGTTGGAGAACAACATAAATGTTGGTGTTTAGCGCTGAGAACTAATTTAGAACGGCACAGTTCACTGAAGCGTATTGAAGGATTGTTGGAACTGATGGAGAACCTGCTGAGGTTCAGATCCACCAGACGTCATCAACAGAAAAACCCTAATTAGTGTTCGATACTCTTTGATCACGATAATTATTATGGAAAAATAATGGCTCCAGAACGGACCCCTGGGGAACACCTTTGACCCCACCAAGGAAGCAGGAGGCGACACCTCCAGCTTTCACACAGAGTTCTGTTGGAACCACCCAACCTGTTTTGCTGAAATAGCTCAAAGGTCAACAAAAGGTCAGTGAAAAGGGCTGCACAGTTTTTCTTACTGCCTGAAGCCTTAAGAAAATTGTGTCTTACTTTGAAGGCGCTGTAGTTGTAGATCTGAACTATGAAGTGGAACAAAATGTTTGGTGTGTCTTTTTATTCCGCCCGCCTTTGAGATGTTCATGGTTTGGGAAGTTTTTGTAGAACCTAACCCTGCTTTAAACTGGACCAGAACTTTCTCCATGACCTGTCTGCTGTGGTCCTTGGTTTTCATGGTGCTGCTTGTTCTCTAATGTTCTCTAGAGAGAAACCGAACATCTGCCGCTAGACTCCGATTTAATGACACACAGCTGGACTCTGGTTACTGACTAGGAGGTCCTGCAGGCAACAAGTTGGACTGGATTTTATTTAAGAGGTATCAGAGGAAAAGAAGCTGAAAACAAATGCAGGCCGCACCTTTCAGATTTGGTCCGTCACATTAACCGTAATGAAACAGATTGAGGTTTGTTGTTGGAACGGGACTAAATGTGGTAAGAACACTGTCACAAGGCTCTGTCCTGCATGTACCTCTACTGCTCTCACCTCCTGTAGTGCTGCCGTATCTGCTCCAGGGTCCACGGCCGGAAGGTCTTCTGAGGAGGGAACGCAGGGAAGGATGGCAGTGTCACCAAGATCCTTTAACGGTTCAGAGGGAGGAAACAAAGCTGTGTGATGTCACCCAGGATGTCCTCCTAACAATAAAACTCTGTTATCTGGGCGGACTCACGGGCCAGGGGTCTGCTTCATGATGGGCCGATCACAGGAGAGGCAGTGAAATCTCTCCAACAGCTGTCTGAAAATAAACAAAGAACAACGTTCTTCACAGATTTGTTCATGCATGAAGATCCCAGCATGAGAACATTCCTCCAAAGAGTAAAACCAGTTTCATTTTTCATTTGCTTTCTCTAGCAGGCCACGGTTACAGTCATCACGCACAGGTTCTAATGGTTCTACAGCAAAGGGCAGAAGTGATGTCCAATAGGAACCAGCTGGATTTTCTCCAATCCATACTGGGTCAGAATTATACATACATGCCCCCCTGATGATATTTGGTTTCTACCAGCAACCTTCTGGCTTCACCTGGTTGATATCTGACCACTCTGATTGGCAGAACTGGTCAGATCCAGTTAAACTGGTTGG